>NW_027405045.1:0-2125 GCF_003265705.2 Callorhinus ursinus | reverse complement strand
ATCACGTTGATTGATTTGCGGATGTTGAACCAGCCTTGCAGCCCAGGGATAAATCCCACTTGGTCGTGGTGAATAATCCTTTTAATGTCCTGTTGGATCCTGTTGACTAGTATTTTGGTGAGAATTTTTGCGTCCATGTTCATCAAGGATGTTGGTCTGTAATTCTCCTTTTGGATGGCGTCTCTGTCTGGTTTGGGGATCAAGGTAATGGTGGCCTCATAAAATGAGTTTGGAAGTTTTCCTTCCATTTCTATTTTTTGGAACGGTTTCAGGAGAATAGGTATTAATTCTTCTTGAAATGTCTGATAGAATTCCCCTGGGAAGCCATCTGGGCCTGGGCTTTTGTTTCTTGGGAGATTTTTGATGAGTGCTTCAATTTCCTTAGTGGTTATAGGTCTGTTCAGGTTTTCCATTTCTTCCTGGTTCAGTTTTGGTAGTTGATACATCTCTGGGAATGCACCCGTTTCTTCCAGGTTATCTAACTTGCTGGCGTAGAGTTGCTCCTAATATGTTCTTGTAATGGTAGGTATTTCTTTGGTGTTGGTTGTGATCTATCCTCTTTCGTTCATGATCATGTTGATTTGGATCCTTTCTCTTTTCTTTTTGGTCAGTCCGGCCAGGGGTTTATCAATCTTGTTAATTCTTTCAAAGAACCAGCTCCTAGTTTCGTTGATCTGTTCTACTGTTCTTTTGGTATCTATTTCATTGGTTTCTGCTCTGATCTTTATTATTTCTCTTCTCCTGGTGGGTTTAGGCTTTATTTGCTGTTCTTTCTCCAGCTCCTTTAGGTGTAGGGTAGATTGTGTATTGGGGACCTTCCTTGGTTCTGGGGAAAGGCTTGTATTTCTTTTTTTTCTCTTTAATTTTTTTATTGTTATGTTAATCACCACATATTACATAATTTGTTTAGGTGTACTGTTCCATGATTCAATATTTGTTCATAACACCCAGTGCTCCATGCAGAATGGGCCCTCCTCAATACCCATCACCAGGCTAACCCATCCCCCCACCGTCCTCCCCTCCAGAAACCTCAGTTTGTTTTTCAGAGTCCATCATCTCTCCTGGTTCGTCTCCCCCTCCGACTTACTCCCCTTCATTCTTCCTCTCCTGCTATCTTCTTCTTTTTCTTTTTTCTTAAAATATGTTGCGTTATTTGTTTCAGAGGTACAGATCTGTGATTCCACAGGCTTACACAATTCCCAGCGCTCACCGTAGCACATATCTTCCCCAAAGTCTATCACCCAGCCACCCCATCCTTCCCACCACCGACCACTCCAGCAAACCTCACTTTGTTCCTGAGATTAAGAATTCCTCATATCAGTGAGGTCATATGATACATGACTTTCTTTGATTGACTTATTTCGCTCAGCATAACACCTTCCAGTTCCCTCCGCGTCGTTGGAAGTGGCAAGATCTCATTTCTTTAGAAGGCTGCATAATATTCCATTGCGTATATATACCACACCTTCTTTATCCATTCATCTGTCGATGGACACCTTGGCTCTTTCCACAGTTTGGCTATTGTGGACCTTGCTGCTATAAAGTTTGGGGTGCACGTACCCCTTCGGATCCCTACATTTGTATCTTTGGGGTAAATACCCAGTAGTGTAATTGCTGGATCGAATGGTAGCTCTAATTTCCACTGTTTGAGGAACCTCCAGACTGTTTTCCAGAGGGGTTGCCCCAGCTTGCATTCCCACCAACAGTAGAGGAGGGTTCCCCCTTCTGCACTTCCCCGCCCACATCTGTCGTTCCCTGACTTGTTAACTTTAGTTATTCCGACGGGTGTGAGGTGGAATCTCATGGAGGTTTCGATTTGGATTTCCCTGATGCCGAGCGATGTGGAGCACTTCTTCATGTGCCTGTTGGCCGTTTGGATGTCTTCTTTGGAAAAATGTCTGTTCCAGTCTTCTGCCCATTTCTTGATTGGATTATTTGTTCTTTGGGTGTTGAGTTTGATATGTTCTTTGTTGATTTTGCATACTAGCCCTTTATCTGATATGTCATTGGCAAATATTTTCTCCCATTCTGTCGGTTGTCTTTGGGATTTGCGGACGTTTCTTTTGCTGTGCAAAAGCTTTTAATCTTGATGAAATCCCAATAGTTCATTTTTGCCCTGGCTTCC
>NW_027405044.1:1389-2125 GCF_003265705.2 Callorhinus ursinus | reverse complement strand
GTATAATCCAGCAACCCCACTTCTGGGCGTATGCCAGAATTGAAGACAGGGACTTGAATAAATATTTGTACACATACGTTCATAGCATTATTATTCACAATGCCCAGGAGGTAAAAGCAACCAAAGTGCCCATCAACAAGAGACTGGTACACAAAATGTGACATGAACATACAAGGGACTATCATTCGGCCTTAACAAGAGAGGCCGTTCTGGCCCATGTTTCAATATGAATGAATCGTGAAGTCATTATGCCAAGTGAAATAAACCAGTGTCAAAAGGAAAAATAACTGTATGGTTTCACCTATCTGAGGCCCTCGAGTGAAGTTCACAGACAGAGAGTAGGATGTAGGATGGTGGGTGCCAGGGACTGGGGGAGGGGTGGGAGTTCGGGTTTAATGGGGTCAGGGTTTCAGTTGGGGAGAATGGAAGAATTCTGGAGATGGACAGTGGGGATGATTGCACAACAGTGTCAGTGTGCTTGATGACGCTGCACTGTACACCTAAAAGTGGTTAAATTGGTAAGCTTTTTGCTATTATGTGTTACCACAATTTAGAAAATGGTATTAAAAAAGAATTAACATAAATCCTATCCAAACTCTTTTTTATTTTTTTAGAGGGGGGGAGGGAAAGAGGGAGAGAGAGAATCTCACGCAGACTCCATGCTGATTGCAGAGCCCGACGTGGGACTCCATCTCACGACCCTGAGATCATGACCTGAGCTGAAATCCAGACTCGA
>NW_027405044.1:0-1289 GCF_003265705.2 Callorhinus ursinus | reverse complement strand
AATGTCCCTGATAAATATATAGTAAGAATCCTGAACAAGTTACTAACAGGCTAGTTCCAACAACACTGGAACTCATTAAAAGGATTATACACCATGATCAAATGGGATTTATCCCAGGAATGCACGGATGCATTTTCAACATACAAAGATTAACCAATGTGATGAGGAAAAAACCCACATGATTATCTCATTGGTGCGGAAAAGCATTTGACAAAATTCAACACCCTTTCATGACAAAAACACTTAGCAAACTCGGAGTAGAATGGAACATCCATAACATGATGAAGGACATTTATGAAAAACCTACAGTTAACATTATACTCAGTCGTGAAAGACTACAAACTTTTCCCCAAACAGCAGGAATTAGACAAGGATGCCCACTTTTTTTAAAATTATGTTAATCACCATACATTACATCATTAGTTTTTGATGTAGTGTTCAAGATTCACTGTTTGCATATAACACCCAGTGCTCCATGCAGAATGTGTCCTCTTTAATAACCATCACCAAGGATGCCCACTTTTTATCACTTCTCAACATCGTTCTGGAAGTCCTAGTTAGAGAAGTTAGGCAAGAAAAAGAAATAAAAAGCATCCAAATTGGAAAGGAAGAAGTAAACATATCTCTCTTTGCAGATGATACTATTCTATATGTAGAACATCGTGAAGAACAGACACACACACACACACACATACACACACACACACAAACACTACTAATACTAATAAATGAGTTAATCAAAGTGTCAGGGTACAAAATCAACACATAGTAAACAACAAGAAAAGGAAATTAAGCAATAATTCTATTTCCGTAGCACCCAAAAGGACAAAATACCTAGGAATAAATAAATACCCATGGAGATGAAAACTTGTACAGTGAAAACTGGAAAATATCGCTAAAATGAGTTAAAGAATGCCTAATTAAATGGGAAGACATGCATGTCCATGGATCAGAAGACTTAATATTGGTAAGGTGGTAATGTCCCCACAAAGTGAGCTCTAAATTCAGTGTGATCCCTGTCACAGCTCCAGTGGCCTTTCTACAGGAATGGAAAAGATGATCCTCAAATTCATATGGAATGGCAAGGAGCCCCAAATAACAAAAAATCTTGAAAATTAAAGACCAAGTGAGAGAACTCACATTTCCCTATTTAAAAACTTACTATAGGGGGGCGGAGCAAGATGGCGGAGGAGTAGGAGACCTAGATTTCGTCTGGTCTCAGGAATTCAGCTAAATAGGGATCAAACCATTCTGAACACCTACGAACTCAACAGGAGACCGAAGAAGAG
>NW_027405043.1:0-2125 GCF_003265705.2 Callorhinus ursinus | reverse complement strand
GTGACTGCTTTTCTCTGGGGCACACTGAGGAGCGGGGCCCCAAGTTCTTGGCTCCTCCAGGCGGAGACTGGGAGGCCACCATTTTCACCCTGGTCCTCCAAAGCTGTACCGAGAGCTTGAAGGGAACAAAAGCCCCTGAGAGCAAACCCGAACAGCTTGCTTAGCCCGGACTCATGAGGGCGGGGCAATTCCGCCTCCGGCAAAGACATTTGGGAACCACGGCAACAGGCCCCTCCTCCAGAAGATCAGCACAAACAGCCAGCAAGCCAAGACCAAGTTTACCGATCAGGGAGAACGGGAGAACTCCAGCGCTAGGGGAATACTGCACATAGAATTCATGGCGTTTTTACCATAATTCATTAGTTCTTCAAAGTTAATTTTTTTAACTATTTTTTTAATTGTTCTTTTTCCCTTTTTCAACCAACATCTTATCAATCCCTTTTTTAAAAAAAAAAAAACATTTTTTATTCTTCATTTTTAGAGTGATATTTTTATCCCTATTTTATCCCATAGTAGTTACCCTTATTTTTGGCATATATATATAAGTTGTTCTCTCTTTAAAATTTTGAGATACAGTTTCTTCTAACAGATCAAAATATACCCTATATCACTAGTGTATGGCTTTGTTCTAGTCTCCTGCCTGATCACATTCTCTCCCTTTTTTTTTTTTTTTAAATCTTCTTTCTTTTTTTAAAAAAAAACTTCTTATCTTATCAATTCCTTTTATAAAATCTTTTATAATTTTATCTTTACAGTAATCTTTCATCCCTTCATTGTATCAAGCCTTATTTTGTACATATATAAGTCTTTCTTCCTTTAAAATTTTAGGAGGCACTTTCTTCTAACAGACCAAAATATGCCCAAAATCTAGTGTGTGGCACTGATATATGCACTAGCCTGATCATATTTGATCATATTCTGTTTTTTTGTTTGTTTGTTTTGTTCTGTTTTTGTTTGTTTTTATCTTTTTCTTTTTCCTTTTTTTTTTTCTCTTTCTTCTTTCTTTCCCGTTCTTGTCCCCTGGTTTCAGGTCTTTTCTGATTTGTACAGACTATATTTGCTGGAGACGTTGTTAACCTGTTAGCATTCTGTTCTCTCATTCATCTATTCTCCTCTGGACAAAATGACAAGATGAAAAAAATCACCTCAGCAAAAAGAACAACAGGTAGTACCATCTGCCAGGGACTTACTCAATACGGACATTAGTATGACGTCAGACCTAGAGTTCAGAATCAACTTTAAAGATACTAGCTGGGCTTGAAAAAAGAATGGAAGTTATTAGAGAAACGCTTTCTCTAATATCTCTCTTTTATTTCTGCAGAAATAAAAGAACTAAAATCTAACCAAGTCGAAATCAAAAAGGCTATTGATGAAGTGCAATCAAAAATGGGGGCAGTAACTGCTAGGATAAATGAGGCAGAAGAGAGAATCAGCAATATAGAAGACCAAATGATGGAAAATAAAGAGGCTGAGAAAAAAAAAGATAAACAACTACAGGATCATGAGAGCAGAATTCGAGAGATAAGTGATACCATAAGATGAAACAACATTAGAATAATTGGGATCCCAGAAGAAGAAGAAAGAGAGAGAGGGGCAGCAGGTATATTGGAGCAAATAATAGCAGAGAACTTCCCTAATGTGGGGAAGGAAACAGGCATCAAAATCCCAGAAGCACATAGAACCCCTCTCAAAATCAATAAAAATAGGTCAACACCCCGACATCTAATAGTAAAATTTATGAGTCTCAGAGACAAAGAGAAAATCCTGAAAGTATCTCAGGAGAAGAGATATGTAACCTAAAATGGTAGAAACATTAGATTGGCAGCAGACCTATCCACAGAGACCTGGCAGGCCAGAAAGGACTGGCATGATATCTTCAGAGCACTAAACGAGAAAAATATGCAGCCAAAAATACTATATCCAGCTAGGCTGTCATTGAAAATAGAAGGAGAGATAAAAATCTTCCAGGACAAACAAAAACTAAAGGAATTTGCAAACACAAAACCAGCCCTACAAGAAATATTGAAAGAGGTCCTCTAAGCAAAAAGAGAGCCTAAAAGCAACATAGACCAGAAAGGAACACAGACAATATACAGTAACAGTAACCTTCTAGGCAATACAATGG
>NW_027405042.1:0-2125 GCF_003265705.2 Callorhinus ursinus | reverse complement strand
ATCACGTTGATTGATTTGCGGATGTTGAACCAGCCTTGCAGCCCAGGGATAAATCCCACTTGGTCGTGGTGAATAATCCTTTTAATGTCCTGTTGGATCCTGTTGACTAGTATTTTGGTGAGAATTTTTGCGTCCATGTTCATCAAGGATGTTGGTCTGTAATTCTCCTTTTGGATGGCGTCTCTGTCTGGTTTGGGGATCAAGGTAATGGTGGCCTCATAAAATGAGTTTGGAAGTTTTCCTTCCATTTCTATTTTTTGGAACGGTTTCAGGAGAATAGGTATTAATTCTTCTTGAAATGTCTGATAGAATTCCCCTGGGAAGCCATCTGGGCCTGGGCTTTTGTTTCTTGGGAGATTTTTGATGAGTGCTTCAATTTCCTTAGTGGTTATAGGTCTGTTCAGGTTTTCCATTTCTTCCTGGTTCAGTTTTGGTAGTTGATACATCTCTGGGAATGCACCCGTTTCTTCCAGGTTATCTAACTTGCTGGCGTAGAGTTGCTCCTAATATGTTCTTGTAATGGTAGGTATTTCTTTGGTGTTGGTTGTGATCTATCCTCTTTCGTTCATGATCATGTTGATTTGGATCCTTTCTCTTTTCTTTTTGGTCAGTCCGGCCAGGGGTTTATCAATCTTGTTAATTCTTTCAAAGAACCAGCTCCTAGTTTCGTTGATCTGTTCTACTGTTCTTTTGGTATCTATTTCATTGGTTTCTGCTCTGATCTTTATTATTTCTCTTCTCCTGGTGGGTTTAGGCTTTATTTGCTGTTCTTTCTCCAGCTCCTTTAGGTGTAGGGTAGATTGTGTATTGGGGACCTTCCTTGGTTCTGGGGAAAGGCTTGTATTTCTTTTTTTTCTCTTTAATTTTTTTATTGTTATGTTAATCACCACATATTACATAATTTGTTTAGGTGTACTGTTCCATGATTCAATATTTGTTCATAACACCCAGTGCTCCATGCAGAATGGGCCCTCCTCAATACCCATCACCAGGCTAACCCATCCCCCCACCGTCCTCCCCTCCAGAAACCTCAGTTTGTTTTTCAGAGTCCATCATCTCTCCTGGTTCGTCTCCCCCTCCGACTTACTCCCCTTCATTCTTCCTCTCCTGCTATCTTCTTCTTTTTCTTTTTTCTTAAAATATGTTGCGTTATTTGTTTCAGAGGTACAGATCTGTGATTCCACAGGCTTACACAATTCCCAGCGCTCACCGTAGCACATATCTTCCCCAAAGTCTATCACCCAGCCACCCCATCCTTCCCACCACCGACCACTCCAGCAAACCTCACTTTGTTCCTGAGATTAAGAATTCCTCATATCAGTGAGGTCATATGATACATGACTTTCTTTGATTGACTTATTTCGCTCAGCATAACACCTTCCAGTTCCCTCCGCGTCGTTGGAAGTGGCAAGATCTCATTTCTTTAGAAGGCTGCATAATATTCCATTGCGTATATATACCACACCTTCTTTATCCATTCATCTGTCGATGGACACCTTGGCTCTTTCCACAGTTTGGCTATTGTGGACCTTGCTGCTATAAAGTTTGGGGTGCACGTACCCCTTCGGATCCCTACATTTGTATCTTTGGGGTAAATACCCAGTAGTGTAATTGCTGGATCGAATGGTAGCTCTAATTTCCACTGTTTGAGGAACCTCCAGACTGTTTTCCAGAGGGGTTGCCCCAGCTTGCATTCCCACCAACAGTAGAGGAGGGTTCCCCCTTCTGCACTTCCCCGCCCACATCTGTCGTTCCCTGACTTGTTAACTTTAGTTATTCCGACGGGTGTGAGGTGGAATCTCATGGAGGTTTCGATTTGGATTTCCCTGATGCCGAGCGATGTGGAGCACTTCTTCATGTGCCTGTTGGCCGTTTGGATGTCTTCTTTGGAAAAATGTCTGTTCCAGTCTTCTGCCCATTTCTTGATTGGATTATTTGTTCTTTGGGTGTTGAGTTTGATATGTTCTTTGTTGATTTTGCATACTAGCCCTTTATCTGATATGTCATTGGCAAATATTTTCTCCCATTCTGTCGGTTGTCTTTGGGATTTGCGGACGTTTCTTTTGCTGTGCAAAAGCTTTTAATCTTGATGAAATCCCAATAGTTCATTTTTGCCCTGGCTTCC
>NW_027405041.1:0-2125 GCF_003265705.2 Callorhinus ursinus | reverse complement strand
ACAGAGGAAGACAGAAAGCCATTGCAGTGCTGTGACCCCATGGGACTCTATTTCAGTGGGTCATCCTGGCTACAGTGTTGAGAACAGTTGACAGAGGGTTGAGGATGGGCAGGGGAGGTCCATGATGAAGCATTTCCAGGAACTCAGGCAAGAGATGTCCTCTAGTGTGGACCGGACAAGTGGCCTTGGAAGCAGTGGTCAGTCCTATTCTGGGTACTTTTAAGATGGTGCTCACCAGATTTGCTGATGGTTTAGATACTGGGAATGGGACAAAGGATGAATTGGGGTAACTCCCAGGTGTGGCTGGTTTTCCTGAGCGAGGGGAAGGAGGAGGTTTCTGGGGGTAGGAGGTCGTCTGTGTTCCGCATGCTCCGGAAGGTGCCTTTCATGATGGATCTGCTGATGTGCATGTCCAGGAGATCATTTAACATCTACTCCCTCGGCAACTTTCAAGTACAAGTATCCCCCACTTTTTAAAATTTCATGGTACACATGGCTTTGTCTTTTTTTTAAAGATCTGTGTCATTACCCAGCTTCAGTAACAGGAGGAATCCTGAAGAGGATTTCGCTCTTATGAAAAAAGTCGAAAAGTGAGCATCGCGTTCATCATCTGTTTTGCGGGGAGCCACTGCAGAGGTGGCGCGCACCTCAACCAGGTCTTTCCTGGGAACCGCTCTCTGCGTCCAGCCCCAGCAGTTTGAATTGTGTCTGTGAGCATCTGGTGTGCTTCTTCTGTATTTATTTTCGGCATCCATTAGGAAGTTGTGTCCTGAGGCCTAGGAAAAGCCAAAGAGAAGTCGTTTTTGAAGTCTGAGCATGCTATTTTTTCTGTATAAATGAACGGTAATTCCTCCTTTGGTCTAAACCATTCCTGCTGTGAAAGGTTTCCTTCCTAGGAAGGAAGGAAACTGTACTTTCAAATAGCGGGGGAACCTGTACCCCATCCTGCAAGGTTAGCTTTAGTCTCCATGTTGCACAGAACGATCCATGACTTATGCATTTTATCACTCAAACATTGTGTCTTCTTTTTAAAGATTTTATTTATTCATTTGAGAGAGAGAGAGAGAATGAGAGATAGAGAGCATGAGAGGGAAGAGGGTCAGAGGGAGAAGCAGACTCCCTGCCGAGTAGGGATTCCGATGTGGGACTCGATCCCGGGACTCCAGGATCCTGACCTGAGCCGAAGGCAGTCGCTTAACCAACTGAGCCACCCAGGCGCCCAAACATTGTCCCTTTGACCACCTTCCCCCATTGCCACCCATCCGTGAATCTGGCAAACAGCAATCTGTTCTCAGTATCTGTGCGTTCAGTATTTTTTTTTTCCATGTGGAACGTCCATGGACATGTGGTATATTTCTTTCTGTGTCTGCGTTACATAGCATAATGCTCCCAAGGTGTCTGTTTCTATGTCTGGCTACTGTGAAGAATGCTGCAGTGAACATGGGAGTGCATCTATCTTTTTGAGGTAGTGTTTTTGTGTTCTCCAAATAAATCCACTCAGAGCAATCACTGGGTCATGTGGAAGTTGTATTCTTTTTTCCAGGAACCTCCATACACTTTGTCACAGATGCTGCACCAATGTACATTCCCACCAACAGTGCACAGGGTCCCCTTGTCTACACACCCTTGACCACACCTGCTGTCTGTCTCTGGGACAAATGCCATCCCAACAGTGGTGAGGAGATAGCGGATTATGGGTTTGACTTATGTTTCCCTGACGACGATTAGGGATGTTGAACAACTTTTTCTGTGTCTGTTGGCCACCTGGGTGTCATCTTTGGAAAGCATCTATTCACATAATCTCCCCATTCTTTATACAGGTTTTTTTGTTTTGATTTCTATGAGTGTTTTGTATATTTTGGATACTAACCTCTTCTCATACAAATGATTTGCTGATATTTTTTCTCATTGGGTAGGTCACCCTTTAAGTTTCGATGGTTTCTTTTGCCATGTAGAAATTTCAGTTTGATGTCGTTCCAATTGTTTATTTTTGCGCTTGTTGCCTTTGCCTTTGGTGTCCAATCTAAAAGACTCTTCGCCAAAACCAATTGTCGAGAAACTCACTACCTGTGTTTTGTTCTCGGAGGTTTATGGATTCAGGTCTTATATTCAAGTCATTCATCCA
>NW_027405040.1:0-2126 GCF_003265705.2 Callorhinus ursinus | reverse complement strand
AGTGGAACCTGGAGGCCAGGACGGCAAGGTGGGGGGTATATTTCATTCCTCCCTAGTCCCCAGGTCTCCATGTCCACACGGTCCAGCGGCCCTGCCTGGCGGGAGTGGGACTGGCCCCTGGCCTAAGGGGACATGAGGGTCAATGACTAGGCAGTGGAGATCGGGACCGTTGGACCGACCCCACAGCGAGCCCCTTGGTGTTGCTCATGCCTGCTGGGAGGTGGGGTCCCGCGCATGCGCCGTCTGCTGGGCCGTGTGCGCGCCTGCGCAGGATCCACCTGCCTCCGACGACCGTTGGTGGGAAGACCCCGCCCACCCAGAGTGCACCTGCGCCACGTCCACCCAAAAGGTGGGAGCCGACCGGCCACCCAGAACCACGCTAATGGAGTTCCTCCTCCAACCCCTCGTGGGACAGTCGGCAAACTGAGGGCAGGGGAAGCAGAGTCTGGCCTGGGACGCACCAGGTGAGCAGAGGCTAGAGGAACGGGGAGGGTTCCAGCTTCCTAGGCCAGGGCTTCACCTCCCATGGGGTTTCCTTTGGGAATGAGAGCCCCTAAGATCCTGGAGCACCGCTGCCCACACTCCCATGTGGGGCCCTTTCCTCCGGTCATCCTCGCACGGGCACAAATACACACAAGGCTCTGCATGCGCACACACACACACATACACAAACACACAAACTAACTCCCCAGGGGGGTCAAGGGGGCATGGACCCTGGAGGTGACAAGGGGGGAGGAAGGAAGAGGTTGGAGGCAGCTGGGTCCTGGGGTGTGGACATTGTCTCCTGGGAACCTGCCTGGGGCCATAGCATGGGGCACGGGGAAGACATGCCAGGCTGATGGCAGAGCGTCCCCAAGATGCCCAAGGGCTGTCACTGGCACCCGCACTCTAGAGACAGCCCCCTTCCAAACAGTTCACTTGGCTGGAGATGCTCCGATCCTGCTGTATCCCGATGTCCCGAGGATGTGGTCTCAGGAAAGCCATTTCCTACACTGCAGACCTGGGTTCATGTCTCACCCCTGACACCTCTGGCCATTTGCCTGGAAAGACCCAAAGGTAACACAGGTAGGCCCAGAGCCAGCCAGGCCAGCCAGACACTGCTGTGATCCGACAGTGCAGCCCAGCTCCCCTCCTGTGTGTGTGTGTGTGTGTGTGTGTGTGTGTGTGTGTGTGTGTGTAGACGTCTCAGGCAGGGTAGCCCACCCTGAGCAGGAGCAGGGCGATGAGGGGCCAGATGCCTGGTGGGTGCATCATGTTCACACCCCAGGTCAAGGCTGGCTGGGTGGGACGGGGTGTGCTGGGGCGGCCTCCTCCTCCCCAGGGTGTATCCAGAGCCCTGTAGATGTATGTCACTGCATCCCAGGTGCAGGGCTGTGCCCGCATGGGGCTGTGTCTGATCCTGGAGCAGCAGGGGGACTGCGCAGGGCGACAGTGAGGACGGCGGGGCCGGGCTGTGATGCCTCCGGGCCGGGCGCTGCTCACTGTCTTTGCAGAGCCCCATGGAAGAAATTGGGGAGAAGCTGGTCAACAGGAACCTCCCTCTACGGCTGCCCAGTGTGGGGCCCGTGCAGCAGGCAGCCAGTAAGGGCTGGTGCAGGCTCAGGGGGAGTGTGGGGACGACGGCTCTCCAGGCCCGGGCTCGGGGAGGGCCCGGAGGGTCTCCTGCCCCAAAGCCATCCAGGTCACTGACCCCCCGGGCTGCCACGACGGCTGTGCCCCTTACCTGGCCATAATGTCAACCCAAGGAGTCTGGGCTGCTCCCTTCACACACACCAGACACACGCACACACATACCCCACACACAAATACATCCCCCCACACACACACCGCACACACACACCACATACACACAAACCATGCACACACTCCACACACACACAGACACAACACACCCGGCCCAGCCCCAGCCTTGGTCAGGTACAAAATCACCCTTCACATACGTGTAAGATGATCCGAACCAATTGTTGATATTCTGTTGCACTTCAGGACATGGACAGGAATATTTTTGCAGTTTCTCTTTTGTGAATTATCCCCCCTTTATCCAAAGATTAGCCCCATTGTGAACAGAAGTCCACCCTGCCACTGGGTGAGAGCCCGAGGCTGCGGGCGGTCCGTGCTGAGAGCCT
>NW_027405039.1:856-2126 GCF_003265705.2 Callorhinus ursinus | reverse complement strand
TGCTGTGGTCCCAAAGAAAAGTGCATACAAAGAGAGATAAAACAAAACATCACTGTTCTACGGTTTAAGCAGCAATCGGCCACCAGAAAACCTCCCAAAAGTAAAGCTTGTCATTGCAAATCACTTCTCATGAAGCAAATCAAAGAAACCCCTCCGCTTTAGGCTCCTCTGCACTCAACAGGGAGGGAGAGAGAAAAATTCTCAGAAGCAGCTCCTTGCTGCCAGGTGGAGACAGGAGACGAACTGTGGATGGGCCTCTAACACTGACCACCTCTTGCAAGACACAGCCAAGCCGTCCAAGTGCCAGGCAGGGCTGCTTCTTCACCGAGAGCCTCTGAAGGGCCTTTCGCTTCTCCATACGGCTAGCAAAGCCCCTGCTGCCTGGGACCTGGCAGAGGGGCAAACATCTCTTCTGGGGCTGCTCCTGGTGCCTGCAGACAAGTCACCATAGGAAGGGTAAGGGTTGGCGATCCTGCTGCCCACACCACGGAAGCCACATATGAAATCCGCAAATGGTCTCAACTCCAGAGATCCCAGGGTATCTAGCACTGCTCCCTCATCCAGGAGGTTCAAAATCAAACACAAAAAGAAGCAATAAATTCTGAACTCCACAGATTACCTGGGAGGGAGGCTTCCACCCTGGCCCAGGGGTGCCTTGAGTTATTGGCACATCCCTTTCAGGGAGCACGGCTCTGGACAGTGTCCACGACGTGGGGGTGCTTGTGGCCCTGGGCAGTCTCCCACCCTCTGTCTGTTTGGAGATCAAGTGCCCGCATGCAGCCTGACAACAGCTTCCTGCCACTTTGGTGTTTTAACATATGCAAGCACCTCAGGCCTAGAAACATCGTATCACCAGATTCAGTGGTCAGATGAAGAGAAAAGAACACGACATGTTGAATGAGAGCAGCAGTAGGAGAGCACATGCAGGAGGCAAGGGGAGCCTGGGGAGAGCTGGCCGCCCTCCCTCCAGGGCTGGCCATCTGGTGGAGAGGCAGGTCTCACTCTTACTTCTAAGGACAGTGGCCCCAACCCAGCCCTTGTCTGCCTCTTCAGTTCCCACCGGGGCAGCTGAAGACTAGACTGTCTCTGCTGGAGGGCTAGATGTCGGAGCCATGGGGTGGGAGGTCTGGTAGTCACAAGGAGGTGCTGACTGTGGTCCAGATCAGCAAGAAGGCAGGAGTGGACCTTGAGGTGTGACCCTGGAGGGCACACAGTTTGCCTACAGCTCCCTCACCTGCTTGTGCTGGGGAAAGAGAATCTCAGTGGTACA
>NW_027405039.1:0-756 GCF_003265705.2 Callorhinus ursinus | reverse complement strand
AGGCTGGGCTGAGTCCTTTGGTGGAGAGGCAGGTCTCACTCTTACTTCTAAGGACAGTGGCCCCAACCCAGCCCTTGTCTGCCTCTTCAGTTCCCACCGGGGCAGCTGAAGACTAGACTGTCTCTGCTGGAGGGCTAGATGTCGGAGCCTTGGGGTGGGAGGTCTGGTAGTCACAAGGAGGTGCTGACTGTGGTCCAGATCAGCAAGAAGGCAGGAGTGGACCTTGAGGTGTGACCCTGGAGGGCACACAGTTTGCCTACAGCTCCCTCACCTGCTTGTGCTGGGGAAAGAGAATCTCAGTGGTACAGGATGGCCAAGAGACATCCACCCCTGCCCCGTGGGCCCCAGGTTCTCAAATGAGCCAGTCACCTCGGGAGGATGGGCACAGAGATGGAAAGGAGACTTTGTCTATAGTACTGGGAAATACTTTGTACAACACAATAAAGCAGAGGAACGGGAGGGAGCTTCCAAAGGCCCAGCCTCTAAAGCACCTGCTCACTTGGGTCTGGAGGGGCCAAGACTGTGATAACATAGTTATCATTTGCCCAGCACAAAGCGCTCTGCTCAGGCCACTGGCACAGATGAGAAGATTTCCTGGAGATATTGGGGAAAATCTAGGGTCTGGGTGAGAAAGAAGGGATGGAAGACAAGGCAGGGGAAGGCACTGTCCATCCACATAATGCATGAACGCAAAGCTCAACAAGTCACCTGCTACGTTTTGTTGAGACTCAAGTTCTCACCCCTCCTCCCAGATGT
>NW_027405038.1:0-2126 GCF_003265705.2 Callorhinus ursinus | reverse complement strand
TCTGCTTCTCCCTGTCCCTTCCCCAGCTGTTCTCTATCTTTCTCTCTGTCTCTCTCTCACTCTTGCTTTCTCCCTCACGCTCTCTCTCTCAAATAATTATATAAAATCTTTTTAAAAACTGTTGTAGCTCCCATAACCTGAGGTATGGTGGCAGTGCAGAGGATGGAGGGGGGAGGGGGCTAGGCCGAAGACATCTCTTCCTATTGACAGAACCATTGAGAGGAATCCAAGAGGACAGTCCCTCTTCATCAGAGCTCACCACAGGGGAGTGTCATGGGGCATTGAGAGTGTAGGGCAGGCTCCTCTGGAAGGAAGGGTATTTGTTGCCTCCTGGAAGAAAGCAGAGAGCATTCGTGCAGGTATTTGGGACAGGAATGTAGTTGAGATTAGAAATTTGCCACCCCCTTTATCAGATCCGTGAACGAATGTCTCCAAGAGCTTCCTCAGTGCTTGGTTTGGTCCTAGGAGTCATGAGTACAGAGATGAGTAAAACATTATCCCAATTGTCGTGGGGCTCTCAGTCTAGTAACCAGAAGTCATGAGAAGTGTAGTGGTGGTGGATTCCTTGGAGGAAGTGGCCAGTGCTGCCTGGGGATGGCCTGGTCTCCCTCTGTGTTTTCCAACAGCTGGATGACCTCTCCTGACCCAGGGACCCTGGGCCTCAACTCAATTTCAGCCTCTCAGGACACAGCCAACACCTAGGTTCCATGTTAACCCAAAGCAGTCAACACTATGAAGGTCTACAGAGGAAACTGCTGGTATCAGTAGCTCCCCACTTTGTCTTGGCCAACTGGAAAATAGAGGCGAGTTCACTAAGACTTGTAGGGTCATCCTTGCCCTAATGATCAGGGATTAGTCTTTCTCTCTGTTAAGTGAAATACTTTCTAGCTTCAGTATTGTCTCTCCAATTAAAAACTGTGGAACTATTGGCTAAAGTTTCGATCAGGTAGCTACAGTGAAAAAGGGGTAAAGCAACTTCCAAGCTGCAGTGAGAATGTGCAGAAACTCTTATACTGAATAATAATCGGACAAATCACTTTTAAATTGCACAAAAGATTTATACAGTAATTCTGGAATAGACAATGTAAGTCTGTCGCTTTCTCCTTCTTTTTAACATTGCTTTGATAATACAAGATCATTTCCATTTCCATATAAACATTTGGATCAGCTTAGAAATACTTACTAAAATGTCTGCTGGAAGGTTGACTGGCATTGTATTAGATCTGTTGATCAATTTGGGAAGAATTGACCTCTAAACCATAATGAGTCTTCCAATCCACCACAAATTTTATCTCCCCATGTATTTAGTTCTTTAATTTCTGGAAGTAATGCTCTGTAATTTTCAGTGTAATATTCTGACACGCATTGTGTATGATAAGACAATGCAGTAGGAAAACTGGTCAAAAGACTTGAAGAAGAAATGCTTCACAAAAGAAGATACACAAAAGGCCAAAAAGCACTTGAAAAGATGCTCCACTTGAAACCATTGAAAAGCATGAAGTTGAACATAAATCAAAAGGGCTTCACGAATGTCTCCGCAAGGCTCCATCTTAAACTAAGTAACCTTTTCCTTCTCTTCTGCAAACCTTTGCTCCTCTCTTCTAAGCCTTTTGTTTCAGGATCCTGGTACCACCCTAAAGACATGATGAAGGAGGCTGGCAGCAGGCACACAATTTCTGTGAAAATAAACCACCCCCCTGCCCCTTCCTCCAGGGGGAAGGGACTTACAATTTTTGAGGGCCTTGGCCTGTTCTAGCCCCCTGTGCCCCGAAAAGCAATAAAGCTATTGTTCCTCAATATTCCAAACTCTGTCTTCATCTTATATTTAGGCTCTGAAGCACAGAGGTCAGTTTTCGATGGCACACTCAGCCATTGGGAAGATAAATTAATACTACAGTGAGTTACCATTACACATCCATCCCCGTGGCTAAAATTACAAAGACCGAAAACATATGTGGTGAGGATGTAAAGTAACTAGACGTTTCATACACTTGTGGGAATGAAAAATGGTCCAACCACCGAGAAAAACTGAACCACAGGTAAACATTTACCAATCACGTGAACGGCCATTCCTCTCCTAAGGATTTACACAATATGGCCACACAGCAAACTGCACATGAATATTC
>NW_027405037.1:0-2126 GCF_003265705.2 Callorhinus ursinus | reverse complement strand
CATATGTGTGCATCCATGTCTGTGTTCACACAAAAGTGGACAGCTAACCCACTGCGGAGAAAAATCGCAAAACTCTTGGCGTCTTGCAGAAGATGATCAGGTGAACATTGGTTTAAAAATTCCCAAAATTCATCAGGATGGCAGAGGAAAAACAGGAAAGCCCAGGGATTATGTTTAGATATGAGAGAGAAGATGAATGTACTTTGTTCCTTCCAGTGTCTTAAGAAATGCCCCAAAACTAGGAATTAAGGTGACAGAGAGACTCCACGTACTGAAGAAATGAAGAGTGGTGAGTGACGGCTCCATCAAGGCTCCATCAAGGAAGCAAGATCATCCTCAGGGGGACTGACCGCTGGTGAAGGGGCTCCTGGGGAGGCCCCCAGAGGGAGTGACAGCCACAGATGACCACTGAGACCCTCTTGCCCAGGGGACTGCCTGAAGCAGGGAGCTCTTGGCAACTGCAAGGTAGCAGCATGCCCCCAACATGCATATGGAGAGCACTCCTGGGGGGAGGCCCTGCTGGTTACACATAGCATGCCCCCAACATGAGTATAGAGAGCACTCCGGTGGGGGGGGCACCTGCTGGTCACACACAGCATGCCCCCAACATCCGTATGGAGAGCACTCCGGTGGGGGAGCGGGGCGCCTGCTGGTCACACACAGCATGCCCCCAACATGCATATGGAGAGCACTCTGGTGGGGGGGCAGGGCGCCTGCTGGTCACACATGTGTGCACACACACACACTGCCCTTATTCTGGATCTTCTTGGCCACTCTAATATTAACAAGCTGGAAGGAAAACCAGACACTCATTTCTGAGGGGCGCTCTTCAGCTGAAGCTCCCCCAAACCACAAGCACCATGGGCTCCATCAAAGTGAAGGAAGCAGGAGCATGAGGGGCCAGGAGGCTTCTGAACTCAGCTTCCACTCCAACCCAAGGAGCTTGAGCCTCTTCAGGTCAAAAGGGAGTACGGTTTGATGGTCTAAGTGGCGGCAGGGCGGCACAGAGATTCATCTTAATTACGGGAAATCCACTTTCAATCAGAATACTACTTCTTTCTCTATTCCCCACACTTTCGGAGAGAAGCTTATTTTCTTCATCACCACAGGAAGGCTGCACAGGACAAGGGAACGCAGGAAGCACAGAGCCACCCCGATCTCGGGTGTGACCACAGGAATGTGGCTCTCGTCAGGCGGATGCCACACCGTGATGGCATCGAGCCACGCTGCAGAGACGACCTGGGATGCTTTCATACCCCAGGCTCGAACAAAACGTGTGACGTTCCCTCCCACACTGGAACTCGGGTTTCCGTTGCTCGTTGGAGCAGATTCCCCGAGTCTGGGCCTCATGGTGGGCATGGTGAACATTTGCTCTCTGTCCACTGAGTGACTACCCCACAAAATGAACTTGAGCAATCGGGCCCCCTGGCGGGTTTTTAGAAACCCGCGGTGCCACGGCTCTGCACACTTTCCAGCTCATGCTGGTGCTAATGCAGGGTGTCCACGCCCTGGAGATGGCTCTTGGGGCCAAGGGAGGGCGTGTGTCACTGGGACAGTGCCTCCAGCTGGGTCCCCTCACTCTACAAGCCGCAGGGCACAGGCCGTGGGCTCCTGACCCCCCCCCCCCCGCTGGGCTCCCCTGCTTGCCCTCCGAGTACATCCAGGCCGACAAACCATGTGGGACGTGAGGATGTCTGCTCACAGGCTACGGGGACCTGAGTCCCTGATGCTTAAGAACTTCTTTCTGTTTAAGACTCCACATGTAAGTGATACCAGGCAGTATCCGTCTTTCTTTCTCTGGCTTATTTCACTGAGCATAATGCCCCCAGGTGCACTCATGTGGTCACAAATGGCAGGAATTCCTGCCTTGTTATGGCTGAGTGAGACTCCATTGTGTGTAATGGAACATTATAATGCTGTATATAAAGAAATATTCTGTACACATAGACCTCCATCCATTCAGCAAGAGACACAGGTTGTTCCCACCCATGTCGACCACCACGCGCTCAACCAGCAAGCGTCCGTAATGTCCCAGACACAGAGTGGACTGGCGGGTAGGAGGGCCGGGGCATGGGAGACAGGCAGAGGCTGGCAAAGGGTGCGAGCTCAGGGCTTCTGGGGTCGAC
>NW_027405036.1:0-2126 GCF_003265705.2 Callorhinus ursinus | reverse complement strand
CAGTCATCAAAAATCTCCCAACAAACAAAAGCCCAGGGCCAGATGGCTTCCCAGGGGAATTCTATCAGACATTTAAAGAAGAATTAATACCTATTCTGAAACTGTTCTAAAAAATGGAAATGGAAGGAAAACTTCCAAACTCATTTTATGAGGCCACCATTACCTTGATCCCAAACCCAGACAAAGACCCCATCAAAAAGGAGAATTACAGACCAATATCCCTGATGAACATGGATGCAAAAATTCTCACCAAAATACTAGCCAGTTGGATCCAACAGTACATTAAAAGGATTATTCACCATGACCAAGTGGGATTTATCCCTGGGCTGCAAGGCTGGTTCAACATCCGCAAATCAATCAACGTGATACAATACATTAACAAATGTATTTTGTTAAAAAAATAAAAAAAACAAGAATCATATGATCCTCTCAATAGATGCAGAGAAAGCATTTGACAAAGGATAGCACCCTTCTTGATCAAAACTCTTCAGAGTGTAGGGATAGAGGGTACATACCTCAATATCATAAAAGCCATCTATGATAAAATTACAGCGAATATCATTCTCAATGGGGAAAAGCTAAGAGCTTTTCCCCTAAGGTCAGGAATGCGGCAGGGATGTCCACTCTCACCACTGCGATTCAACAAGTAGTAGAAGTCCTAGCCACAGCAATCAGACAGCAAAAAGAAATCAAAGGCATCCAAATCGGCAAAGAGGAAGTCAAACTCTCATTCTTTGCAGATCATATGATACTGTATGTGGAAAACCCAAAAGACTCCACCCCAAAACTGCTAGAACTCATACAGGAATTCAGTCAAGTAGCAGGATATAAAATCAATGCACAGAAATCAGTGGCATTCCTATAAACCAACAACAAGACAGAAGAGAGACAAATCAAGGAGTCAATCCCTTTTACAATTGCACCCAAAACCATAAGATACATAGGAATAAATTTAACCAAAGAGGCAAAGGATCTGTACTCAGAAAACTATAAAATACTCATGAAAGAAATTGTAGAAGACACAAAAAAATGGAAAAAAATTCCATGCTCATGGATTGGAAGAACAAACATTGCGAAGATGTCAGTGCTACCTAGAGCAATCTACACATTCAATGCAATCCCCATCAAAATACCATCCACCTTTTTCAAAGAAATGGATCAAATAGTCTTAAAATTTGTATGGAACCAGAAGAGACCCCGAATAGCCAGAGGAATATTGAAAAAGAAAAGCAAAGCTGGCGGCATCACAATTCCGGACTTCCAGCTGTATTACAAAGCTGTCATCATCAAGACAGTATGGTACTGGCACAAAAACAGACACATAGATCAATGGAACAGAATCGAGAGCCCAGAAATGGACCCTCAACTCTAGGGTCAACTCATCTTTGACAAAGCAGGAAAGAATGTCCAATGGAAAAAAGACAGTCTCTTCAACAAATGGTGTTGCGAAAATTGGACAGCCACATGCAGAAGAATGAAACTGGACCATTTCCTTACACCACACACAAAAATAGACTCCAAATGGTTGAAAGACCTAAATGTGAGACAGGAGTCCATCAAAATCCTAAAGGAGAACACAGGCAGCAACCTCTTCGACCTCAGCCACAGCAACTTCTTCCTAGAAACGTCACCAAAGGCATGGGAAGCCAGGGCAAAAATGAACTATTGGGATTTCATCAAGATAAAAAGCTTTTGCACAGCAAAAGAAACAGTCAACAAAACCAAAAGACAACCGACAGAATGGGAGAAAATATTTGCAAATGACATATCAGATAAAGGGCTAGTATCCAAAATCTAGAAAGAACTTATCAAACTCAACACCCAAAGAACAAATAATCCAATCAAGAAATGGGCAGAAGACATGAACAGACATTTTTCCAAAGAAGACATCCAAATGGCCAACAGACACATGAAAAAGTGCTCAACATTGCTTGGCATCAGGGAAATCCAAATCAAAACCTCAATGAGATACCACCTCACACCCATCAGAATGGCTAAAATTAACAAGTCAGGAAACGACAGATGTTGGCGGGGATGTGGAGAAAGGGAAACCCTCCTACACTGTTGGTGGGAATGCAAGCTGGTGCAACCACTCTGGAAAACAGTATGGAGGTTCCTCAAACAGT
>NW_027405035.1:0-2127 GCF_003265705.2 Callorhinus ursinus | reverse complement strand
AAGTAAAATGAAAAATACACTAGAGGGAATCAACAATAGATTAAAGGCTGCACCACAAATTCATGATCTGGAAGACAGGGTAGTAGAAAACAACCAAATTAAACAGCAAAAATGAAAAAGAATTTAGAAAATGAGGATAGGTTAAAGGAACTCTGTGACAAGGTAAAATATACTAATATCCCATTATAGGGGGTCCCAGAAGGAGAAGAGAAAGGGGGCCAGAAAAGGAATTTGAAAAAATAAGAGCTGGGCGCCTGGATGGCTCAGTTGGTTGGGCAACTGCCTTAGGCTCAGGTCATAATCCTGGAGTCCCAGGATCGAGTACCGCATCGGGCTCCCTGCTTGGCAGGGAGTCTGCTTCTCCCTCTGACCCTCTGCCCTCTCATGCTCTATCTCATTCTCTCTCTCAAATAAAAATCTAAAATAATAAAATAAAAAGATTTTCTTAAAAAAAAAAAGAAAAAAGAAGAGCTATAAACTTCTCGAATCTCGGAAGGGAAACACAGATCCATATTCAGGAGGCACAGAGATCCCCCCAACAAATTCAACCAAGGAGGTCCACACCAAGACACAACAGCAATTAAAATGGCAACAACAACAAAAAAAGAGGAGAAGAGCTCAGCTCTTGCTACCCGGAGCTGCTACCTCTACACTGCTCCCGGTGGCTCGGGAACTCTCGCCACTCAACTCTGACTTAGAATAAACCAACCTGGA
The DNA here is from genome assembly GCF_003265705.2 of Callorhinus ursinus. Taxonomy (NCBI): domain Eukaryota; kingdom Metazoa; phylum Chordata; class Mammalia; order Carnivora; family Otariidae; genus Callorhinus; species Callorhinus ursinus. Next base: position 1,413 of record NW_027405035.1, on the reverse strand, counting down.
GACCAGCACAGCTGTAGCTCCCGTCCCCTCTCCACGGGGCGCGGCCCCCTATTCAACCGTGCATGTATGCCCAGCTGGGGAGTGGGTTCCAGCGGAATTCCAAGGGAGAAAGAAGCAGGGGCCCAAGGAGCCTCTGGACGCAACACCGCTTTCCTGAGGCCAGGCCGTCTGGCCCTGAGGGCGTTTAGTCTGAACGCCATCCGCCTAAAGGCAAGGAACCAAACGCTAGAGGCCCCGAGCCTCCGCCATGAAGACCCTTCCTGAGCGCACACTTCACCTGTGGGGTGTTTGTGGGAAAGCATGAGCGATGGAACCTAAACGCGACTCTGACCGAGAAACAGGCCTGTAAGGAAGGCTGCTCTCTCAACCCCTCTCTTTTGCGAGGAGGTTAGCACTGCTCTCCCATGCGGGCCTGCCTGGAGAACTAGGTACCTAAGCACTAGCCTGGAGAAGCCAGGCTGTAGAGTGACCGAACACTAGCTAACAGCAGTGGAGAGGAACCGTGCTGTAGACAGCATCACGGTTCCGGAGGGTGGCAACACGTTCAGTGGGTCTGCGTGAGGGCCTAGGAAACGAATCCCCTGAATCGCAGGGCGAGAGAAAGGGCTTCGCGCAGAGGCACCTCTCGCAGCAGCTCTAGTGTCACGAGGCTAGCCCTCCCCCGGCTCAGGTGCTTGGAGCCCTGAGTTTCAGGCACCTCCTTAAGCTCCCGCCGCTGCCTGGGTTAGAGGGCGCGCTCTATTGTGTACTGGGGCTGAGAGCTCTGGGAACGGCCTCGCCAAAGCCCACCCGAGCGAGGAAGAGACCGGGGCTGAACACACGCCTCTTGGCTCGGCTCTTGTTGCTGGGTCCAGGACCGTTGCCCCGTGTGCGAGCGCAGGCTGCAAAACCACCACCTGACTCGGAGGAACCACACTGGAGAGCATCCTGCTCCAGCCGGGACCTCCGTTCCTGAGGGTGGAAGCATTCTGCCGTGTGCTTGCGGCCGTGCGCTGCCAGCGAGTCCGAAACCACTTTGGGAGTGAGACTCAGGCAGCGGCCGAAGGCAGAACAGGGCCCCCTGCTTGGTTCGTGAAGGCGGGCCTGCGGCCCCACTTTGGCATGCAAGTCTCATTGCTAGCAGATGAACGCGAAGCAAACAGAGTGTTGAGAATCCGTGCTGTAGCTACCGCGGACCTCTCTGCGGGAGGAGGCAGTGTACGGTGTCCGGGCGCGAGAGCCTGGGGAACGGTTTCCATACGCCAAAGCCAGGTGAGAAACCTTCCGTTGCGGCAGGCACGTCTTGGCTCAGCTCTTGCTACCCGGAGCTGCTACCTCTACACTGCTCCCCGTGGCTCGGGAACTCTGGCCGCTCAACCCTGACTTGGAAGAAAGCAGCCTGGAGACCAGCACAGCTGTAGCTCCCGTCCCCTC
>NW_027405034.1:0-2127 GCF_003265705.2 Callorhinus ursinus | reverse complement strand
GGCCCGTCCACGCTGACAGGGGCCGAGACTCCTCAGGACTCCCCAAGGGAGGAGAAGGTGAGGAGAAGCCGCCTGAGCGGGGACTGCGGAGGGGGTGCGAGCTCACAGGAACCCACGGAGGAAGGGCGCGTTGTGTAGATGCCGGGGCTTTGTGCGCGGTGACTCAGGGTCCCGCGCCTTGCTGTGTGCGGGGCTGTCGGGTCTCGCCTTCCTGGGCTCTGATCCGCTCGGTGGTCCCGGGGTCTGTGTTTACGCGCCCCTCGGATTCGGTTCCGGGGCTCCTCAGCCAGGCTGCGGTCAGGCAGCGGACACCCGCCGCGGCGCTCGCGCTCCCTGGGCCTCGGCCATGCGGGGTCCTCCCCGCGGCCGCACCGTCGGGGTCGGGGTGGGGCTCCCCCTCGTCACGAAGGTCGGCGTCTCGGCTTCTCCAGGCCGTGCTCACGTGGTGGTGTGAAGAGGAAACGACTCTGCGGGAAACCCGTCACGGCAGCGCAGACCCACCCTCTCCACACTCAGACCCCAGCCGGCGTCTCCTCACCGCACGCGGGGTGCTTCAGGGCGTTTTACCCCCGACGGGGACACTGTCCCGCGGAACCACCACAGAACCCTAAGTGAGGACGTCATCCCGGCGTCCACGTTATAACCCAGGCCACGGGCCCACTTCCCCTGTCGCCACCTGCCCCACAGTCTGAAGCGTCCTTTCCATTCGGATCCAGTTCTTTCTGGAACTGCTCCCGACACGCTGCCTTATTTGGGTGACCTTGGTGGATGTAAAGAGCGCGATGGTTCCAGTCTGGGTGGACGGTCGTGGCTTGTAACGGGGGCTGTTTTCAGTGTCCGTCCACGCCGTGACCTGCATCGGTCCCTCATTCCCGTTTTCAGTGTGACTAAACATACTCACAGTGACCCCTCAAAACGTGTCAGGTGCACAGTTCTCGGCCTTAGCTGAGTTCCCACGGTGGCACGTCATTCTCCAGAACTTCTTCCTTCTCCCCGAGGGCGGCTCTGTATGCGGGAGACACCAGCTCCCCATCCCCCTTCCCCTCGGCCCCTGCAGCCACATTCTACTGTGTGTCTCAGGGTAATTCAGGAGACCCGAAGAACATCAGCATATGAGTCAGTGATGCAGCTTTTCACAGGACGTCAGCATTCAGAGAAAACAGCAGGTCCATTTGGCACAGTGTCATCATCATGTCAGGACTGGAGGTAAAACTTCTCGTGAATCCCAAACCTCCTGGGCTTTCCTCTTTTCTCTAGTTGAGCCATGAAGTAAAACTTCAGTAGCTGTCAGCATTCTCCTTTCGGTGCAGGAGTTACTTAATTTCCCTGCAGGTAGAAGATTGCAGGGGATCCCATTTTCCCTATTCACTTATTGCTTACAAAATATATTCTGATCATCTGTTTCCTAGAAGTAACCTTTATTAGAAAGGGAAGGTGAAATTTACTCTTTCTGTGTTTTTAACATATCATTTGTTCCTTCATCTAACAGCGTTTATTCATTTGGGCCTAGGATATGGTTGAGTGGCCTGCATCTAGAGTTAGTTGGCTTTTTTTCGTCAGATACAGAATTGGATGATGTCTTGTCATTTGTCAAAGTTGATGTTTCATAATTGATTAGTCTTTTCATCAGAAGAGTTACAATGAGGGTTGAGGGAAAAATCAAAATTATTCAAAGCAGCCTTTCACTGTTTAAAAGTTGAGCTTGTGGGGTGCCTGTGTGGATCAGTCATTAAGCGTCTGCCTTCGGCTCAGGTCATGATCCCGGGGTCCTGGGATCGAGCCCCGCATCGGGCTCCCTGCTCCACGGGGGGCCTGCTTCTCCCTCTCCTACTCCCCACTTGAGTTCCCTCTCTCGTTGTGTCTTTCTCTGTCAAAAAAATAAATAAAATCTTTAAAAAAGAATAAAAGAGCTTCACTTTCTATTTTTTCTAAATATGTCATCTAGATATCTTGACATGACGATTTTCTCTGTAGTTTCTTTAGTGGTCGAGTGAGAAGGAGATACTTTGAGAATTCTGGATGCTGGTGGCATCAAGGGGCTTGGCGTCAGGAGCCCTGAGTTGAGTTCTGGAACTGCTTGCCTGACCCTAGGTGAGTCAGGTTATCCCACTGAGCTTCCATTGACTC
>NW_027405033.1:0-2127 GCF_003265705.2 Callorhinus ursinus | reverse complement strand
AGTTGAAGAAAAATGTATCAGTATGAAGATTTTTTAACTACAACTTTATTATGCCTTTTTTTCAAGATACAAGCTCTCTTTAAAATGACATCAAATTACAGTGCATACACACCTATAACAGCTTAGACTTGCTTAGGAGCACATAATTACATTAAAATAAATAACCTTCTAAATATTTCATAATGTAATTGGCTCTTAAATAGTTTTCCCAGGTGGAAAACAAGCATTCTGTGTTCTTTGAGTTGGATATATAAGTGAACTGCTATTTATTCATTTAAATCTCGAAGAAACCTAAAGACAAAAGTTTTTTTTCTAATCAATACAGATATACATGATCATCATCATTAATACAGTGAAAGGATGAAATGGTATAAACAGTCAATCTCTCATAAGTATGGTTGCAAAATAATCTAAATGGACAATGACTGAACCTGACAGTCATTTCAAGGAAAGAAGAACCTAAGTCAAGAAAATGTTGAAGAATATGTACTCTGACAAACGAGTGAGAAGTATTAACACAAAAATGAGAACTATGGAATGAAAAAGTCATTTTACTTTGTCTTACAAAAATGGAGGGGCGCCTGGGTGGCTCGGTCGTTAATCGTCTGCCTCCGGCTCAGGTCATGGTCCCAGAGTCCTGAGATCAAACCCCACATCTGGCTCCCTGCTCCGTGGGAAGCCTGCTTCTCCCTCTCCCACTCCCCCTGCTTGTGTTCCTTCTCTTGCTTTGTCTCTCTCTGGCAAATAAATAAAATCTTTAAAAATATATATATGGACAAAACATGGAAGAAGGAGGGAACCTAGACTATTTAGAATTGATGTAGATCTATACCAACATGGACTTTGGTACAATGATTTGATCTCATGAAGGAACTGAATAAAATGAAATGTCACAGGTCTTTATGTCAATAATAAAACATTAATTCAAAATACATACAAAATACAAAGTCTGGATTTTTCCCCTTAGGTTTGTCATAAACATGAAAACTTTGTTCAGTGCATTTGCTTTTCTAAGCCTTCCATGTTTAGAGCGTGTATTATTCGATGGCATCCATGCTGGATTTTACAGTTCTCAACTCAAATTAAAAACTTGCCTTTTATAGTAAAGGATGCATTTTATTTCCATCATAAGGCAGTTTTAAGACCTTTCTAGTGGTATATTTTAGAAAGCTTTGAAAGGGTTTTAACTAACATATACATTAAAAAATCTTGATTTTTTTTTTAGGATGACTATTTTTAGTACTGACACATGATGGGTTTAACTTAAAGCATAATGTGGTAAATACATTATACTCTTTAAACCAATACACAGCCTTAGGAATATAACCAAAATAAGTTGCATAGTTATAAGCAGTGGATGAATAAATAAGACAGATGATTTCTCCCTAGTGTCCATTCATTAGTTTGCTTTAGGAACCTGGAAGACATTGTCTTCTTTGAGTTCCAAATATTCTGGTAAGTCTAGCTGTTTCTTAACTTACTCAATATCACCTTGAATTGCTGAAGTAAGTGACTCTAAGAATCAATGTTTTTTTTTTTTTTTTCCGATCTGAAGCAGTCAAAGGTGGACACATTGAAGATATCCCCAGGGAAGTTCTCTTTGAAGGTATTCTTGGAATCAGTCTTCAAGAGGTTCTCCTATTCTTACAGTCTGGGTACCCGCCTCTGCGTACCCCCAGCAATGAACCTCTCCACTTGCAACACTGGCCCAATCACAGGAAATGCCAGTGGGTACATAAACTGCAGGATTGCCACCTGTTCAGGAAAGTTAACTGTGCAGATGCCTAGCTACTTGGAGCAGTGTGCCTGACCCACATCCGGAGCAGCCTGGCCCCACCAGCAGAACTTGGCCATTCGCGTGGGTAGGCACACAATGCAGGGGGCGTCACCTATGACAAACCTGTCTTCTATTTTTCTGTCCCTCCTTCTCTCCATTCCTGCATTCCTTTTGTATTTGCCTTTTTTGTAGTGTAAATTTTTTAATTACAATATAAATAACAAATTTTACCATTTTAACCATTTCTAAGTGTACAATTCAGTGGCATTAAGGACACTCACAGTGTTGTGTGACCACCAACAGTATCAATTCCAGAACTTTTTCATGATTCCAAACAGAAACTCTAACTA
>NW_027405032.1:1909-2128 GCF_003265705.2 Callorhinus ursinus | reverse complement strand
CTATGCTGAGAAGGCCAAGGTTCACAATATGAAGGCCACATAACTAGTCAATGGAATGTGACCTAAAATAATGATGTACTACATTTTGACTGTCAAATTGCCAAGACCAATAAAGAGAAAAGATACTGCCTAAGTTATCAAGTGGAAGCCATAATATTCTCCTGTGTATGTGTATATATATATATATATATATATATATATATATATATATATATATAT
>NW_027405032.1:0-1809 GCF_003265705.2 Callorhinus ursinus | reverse complement strand
TTTGTGTAGATACATATAGATATATAACATATATATAATTTTAAAGAAGAAATACTTCAGCTGCAAGTGTATTTTTGGAATAATAGTCCTGAAGTTCAATATCAGAGACTGTATTATTTATATTATTTGTATCATAATTTCTATAATGACATACTAATAGGTAATTAAATTATATTATAGAAGTATATTTATTGGCATAAAATAATTATACATATATGCATATATGCAAATTGTATAATGTGTAATATATAAAGTTAATACATATCTTGTTCCCACACATAAATATACACATATATCTGAAATGTCATATTCTAAAATTTAAGAATTATCCCCATGGATGGGAAGATTTATTTTCTTAATATGCATGCATATCTTTCAGTATTAACAAAATATATTTAGGATTTAAAAATAGCTTAGCTTATATCAAGTAAGGAAATTAAGAAAGAAAGGTATTCTGATTTGTTGAGATGATAGATGCTTTGTAATTATCTTCGTCAATCAGAATTATCACCTCAATTTTAAATTCTATTCAAATGTCAAAGTTCATTTTAATTATCCAATAGTTTTTTCTCTATTTTAGTTGGGACCACTGCTTCCTTTCCTTTTATGTTTTTCTTTTATAATACTGATCTTGTTCAGTACTTTTCTCTTGCTACTCTGGAGAAATAATGTTCATTTTCTTGCATCTAACACTTGGTTGCCATGTCCAAGGAATGATTTTTCTTTTTTATGGTTTGTTGATTAAATCAAGTTAGTACTTATGAAATATTTGATGCTTACTTTATTTAACACTTTTGCTTTCTCCTTTTAAAGGGAAAGAATGTGAGACTAAATTCTCAGTTAAGGCATGTCAGGAAGCTAATATCCCAACAATGTATTTTTTTTTCTTTAGGAAGCCTATCTACTTAAATATCCCTTAGTAATACTTTCCTTTTAACTCTGAGTTAGAATGATAATATCACACAAGCAAAAAAAAAAACAAAAACCCACAGAAAACAAAGAACCACCACAACAAAAACCCTTTCACCAAAAATTGAATTTGAAATATAATATTTATCTATCTGTCTATCCATCTATCTGCCTTTTCATGGAGGAGAGGTAGGAACCTTTGGTCTTTGCTTTGGTTAGATTAACTGAAACGGACTTAAAATTAATAAGGTTATTTTAATCACCATTTTACTCTCCTATTTAAAACTAAGGTTCTGATTTTAGTCTTAAAAATATTTCACCACAAACCTCTAAGCTAGAGGCAGCTTAGTTTAAGAAACCAGATATTGATTTTGGGGAATAAAAATTTTTATATAGCATAAACATATTGCTTTTTGTGTGCACACTCTTATAGAAAAAAATGAGAAAGTCTTATAGAAAAGAAATGAAAAGAGCCTTTGCTTGAAATATGTCTTTCATTTTCAGTGGGACTAAAGTGAAAAGTAAACTATCACTTTCAATATTTTCATGATTCTTAACAATTATTAGCATTTACTATTTGATTTATGTGAATTTAAGAAACGAAGGTGATGAAGATAGACTGGAAACCTAGCAACAAATACATAAAAATAATTTGACTCCAAAGATCCAAGGACACTGATTGAAGCAAATGGAAGGTCAAGTTAACTGATGATCCAATTAGCAAGGTGGCAGGCAGGCCAAAGGATTGTACTGTAATCTGAGCAGCGGCCCCCCGCCACATTCTCAGTGGATGTTTAAATAACATAGCAGAAAAATTATACTTGCTTCTATCTTCCTTTGTGTTTCTTTCATATATGAGAGGAAAAGAGACAAATAAAAGGGTTTGGGGAGAGAGAAAGG
>NW_027405031.1:899-2129 GCF_003265705.2 Callorhinus ursinus | reverse complement strand
CTTCTAACAGACCAAAATACTCCCAAAATCTAGTGTGTGGCACTGATCTATGCACTAACCTGACCATATTTGATCATATTCTGGGTTTTTTTTGTTTTGTTTTGTTCTGTTTTTGTTTGTTTTTATCTTTTTCTTTTTCCTTTTTTTTTTCCTCTTACTTCTTTCTTTCCCTTTATTGTCCCCTGGTTTCAGGTCTTTTCTGATTTCTATAGAGTATATTTGCTGGAGACGTTGTTAACCTGTGAGCATTCTGTTCTCTCATTCATCTATTCTCCTCTGGACAAAATGACAAGACGAAAAAAATCACCTCAGGAAAAAGAACAAGAGGTAGTACCATCTGCCAAGGACCTACTCAATATGGACATTAGTACGATGTCGGACCTAGAGTTCAGAATCATGACTTTAAAGATACTAGCTGGGCTTGAAAAAAGCCAGAAACCCTTTCTGGAGAAATAAAAGAACTAAAATCTAACCAAGTCGAAATCAAAAAGGCTATTAATGAGGTGCAATAAAAAATGGGGGCACTAACTGCTAGGATAAATGAGGCAGAAGAGAGAATCAGCGATATAGAAGACCAAATGATGGAAAATAAAGAGGCTGAGAAAAAGAGAGAGAAACAACTACAGGATCACGAGGGCAGAATTCGAGAGATAAGTGATATGATAAGACGAAACAAAATTAGAATAATTGGGATCCCAGAAGAAGAAGGAGAGAGAGGGGAAGAAGGTATATTGGAGCAAATTATAGCAGAGAACTTCCATAATATGGGGAAGGAAACAGGCATCAAAATCCAGGAGGCACAGAGAACCCCTCTCAAAATCAATAAAAATAAGTCAACACCTCGACATCTAATAGTAAAACTTACGAGTCTCAGAGACAAAGAGAAAATACTGAAAGCAGCTCAGGAGAAGAGATATGTAACCTACAATGGTAGAAATATTAGATTGGCAACAGACCTATCCACAGAGACCTGGCAGGCCAGAAAGGACTGGCATGATATCTTCAGAGCACTAAACGAGAAAAATATGCAGCCAAGAATACTATATCCAGCTAGGCTGTCATTGAAAATTGAAGGAGAAATAAAAAGCTTCCAGGACAAACAAAAACTAAGGCATTTGCAAACATGACACCAGCCCTACAAGAAATATTGAAAGGGGTCCTCTAAGCAAAAAGAGGGCCTAAAAGCAGCATAGATCAGAAAGGAACACAGACAATATAGAGTAACAGTCA
>NW_027405031.1:0-799 GCF_003265705.2 Callorhinus ursinus | reverse complement strand
TAAATGCCCCAATCAAAAGACACAGGCTATCAGATTGGATTAAAAAATAAGACCCATCAATATGCTGTCTGCAAGAGACTAATTTTAGACCCAAAGACACCCCCAGATTGAAAGTGAGGGGGTGGAAAACCATTTACCAAGCTAATGGACACCAAAAGAAAGCTGGGGTGGCAATCCTTATATCAGACAAATTAGATTTTAAAACAAAGACTGTAATAAGAGATGAAGAAGGACACTATATCCTAATTAAAGGGTCTATCCAACAAGAAGATCTAACAATTGTAAATATCTATGCCCCGAACATGGGAGCAGCCAATTATATAAGGCAATTAATAACAAAAGCAAAGAAACACATTGACAACAATAAAATAAGAGTGGGGGACTTTAACACCCCCCTAGCTGAAATGTACAGATCATCTAAGCAAAAGATCAACAAGGAAATAAAGACTTTAAATGACACACTGGACTAAATGGACTTCACAGACATATTCAGAACATTCCATCCCAAAGCAGTGGAATACACATTCTTCTCTAGTGCCCATGGAACATTCTCCAGAATTGATCACATCCGAGGTCACAAATCAGGTCTCAACCAGTACCAAAAGATTGGGATCGTTCCCTGCATATTTTCAGACCACACTGCTTTGAAACGAGAACTCAATCACAAGAGGAAAGTCGGAAAGACCTCAAACACATGGAGGCTAAAGAGCATCCTACTAAAGAATGAATGGGTCAACCAGGAAATTAAAGAAGAATTAAAAAAATTCATGGAAACCAATGAAAATGAAAACACAACTGT
>NW_027405030.1:1911-2130 GCF_003265705.2 Callorhinus ursinus | reverse complement strand
CTATGCTGAGAAGGCCAAGGTTCACAATATGAAGGCCACATAACTAGTCAATGGAATGTGACCTAAAATAATGATGTACTACATTTTGACTGTCAAATTGCCAAGACCAATAAAGAGAAAAGATACTGCCTAAGTTATCAAGTGGAAGCCATAATATTCTCCTGTGTATGTGTATATATATATATATATATATATATATATATATATATATATATATAT
>NW_027405030.1:0-1811 GCF_003265705.2 Callorhinus ursinus | reverse complement strand
TTTGTGTAGATACATATAGATATATAACATATATATAATTTTAAAGAAGAAATACTTCAGCTGCAAGTGTATTTTTGGAATAATAGTCCTGAAGTTCAATATCAGAGACTGTATTATTTATATTATTTGTATCATAATTTCTATAATGACATACTAATAGGTAATTAAATTATATTATAGAAGTATATTTATTGGCATAAAATAATTATACATATATGCATATATGCAAATTGTATAATGTGTAATATATAAAGTTAATACATATCTTGTTCCCACACATAAATATACACATATATCTGAAATGTCATATTCTAAAATTTAAGAATTATCCCCATGGATGGGAAGATTTATTTTCTTAATATGCATGCATATCTTTCAGTATTAACAAAATATATTTAGGATTTAAAAATAGCTTAGCTTATATCAAGTAAGGAAATTAAGAAAGAAAGGTATTCTGATTTGTTGAGATGATAGATGCTTTGTAATTATCTTCGTCAATCAGAATTATCACCTCAATTTTAAATTCTATTCAAATGTCAAAGTTCATTTTAATTATCCAATAGTTTTTTCTCTATTTTAGTTGGGACCACTGCTTCCTTTCCTTTTATGTTTTTCTTTTATAATACTGATCTTGTTCAGCACTTTTCTCTTGCTACTCTGGAGAAATAATGTTCATTTTCTTGCATCTAACACTTGGTTGCCATGTCCAAGGAATGATTTTTCTTTTTTATGGTTTGTTGATTAAATCAAGTTAGTACTTATGAAATATTTGATGCTTACTTTATTTAACACATTTTGCTTTCTCCTTTTAAAGGGAAAGAATGTGAGACTAAATTCTCAGTTAAGGCATGTCAGGAAGCTAATATCCCAACAATGTATTTTTTTTTCTTTAGGAAGCCTATCTACTTAAATATCCCTTAGTAATACTTTCCTTTTAACTCTGAGTTAGAATGATAATATCACACAAGCAAAAAAAAAAAACAAAAACCCACAGAAAACAAAGAACCACCACAACAAAAACCCTTTCACCAAAAATTGAATTTGAAATATAATATTTATCTATCTGTCTATCCATCTATCTGCCTTTTCATGGAGGAGAGGTAGGAACCTTTGGTCTTTGCTTTGGTTAGATTAACTGAAACGGACTTAAAATCAATAAGGTTATTTTAATCACCATTTTACTCTCCTATTTAAAACTAAGGTTCTGATTTTAGTCTTAAAAATATTTCACCACAAACCTCTAAGCTAGAGGCAGCTTAGTTTAAGAAACCAGATATTGATTTTGGGGAATAAAAATTTTTATATAGCATAAACATATTGCTTTTTGTGTGCACACTCTTATAGAAAAAAATGAGAAAGTCTTATAGAAAAGAAATGAAAAGAGCCTTTGCTTGAAATATGTCTTTCATTTTCAGTGGGACTAAAGTGAAAAGTAAACTATCACTTTCAATATTTTCATGATTCTTAACAATTATTAGCATTTACTATTTGATTTATGTGAATTTAAGAAACGAAGGTGATGAAGATAGACTGGAAACCTAGCAACAAATACATAAAAATAATTTGACTCCAAAGATCCAAGGACACTGATTGAAGCAAATGGAAGGTCAAGTTAACTGATGATCCAATTAGCAAGGTGGCAGGCAGGCCAAAGGATTGTACTGTAATCTGAGCAGCGGCCCCCTGCCACATTCTCAGTGGATGTTTAAATAACATAGCAGAAAAATTATACTTGCTTCTATCTTCCTTTGTGTTTCTTTCATATATGAGAGGAAAAGAGACAAATAAAAGGGTTTGGGGAGAGAGAAAGG
>NW_027405029.1:983-2130 GCF_003265705.2 Callorhinus ursinus | reverse complement strand
GTAAAAGCTTTCTGCTTCCATTTTCTCTGAACCTTTCCTGAAATACCGGGTGAGCTTTGAGACTCACCAGAATGGGGTCTCTGAGAGGAAGGTCTCCATGTGGAGGTCTGAATCCCCCGCTGGATGGCTGATGATGGAGACCGAAGCTTTTTTTCCAGACAAGACAGCAGGAAGGTGTGAAGCATGGGTCCCCCAGCAGATGTAGGAATCCAAATGCAAAAACCGTATCTCCTCAAGTTCAAGGTTGAAGATGCCCAGGGGCTGCAGAAGAGGAGATAATTTACAACTCCTTATGTTTGCTATATCTGTTCCCTATCCCTGTTCATTAGACACTTTTCCCATTATTACTCCAACCCTTGAGCACATCTTCCCATGGGAACTTATCTGGACAGAACAGAATTTTTTCCTGTAGATTCTTGTTCCCAATAGACCAGGTTAGAATTCAAGTGCATCCAATGCTTATCACACCTCCCTGAACTTGCCTGGCTTCTAGAGCTCTAACACTGAAACTTTCCACAGCCCTGAGTGAAAGTTTTTTTCCAAATCTAAGACTGAGGAAGCTGTCTTGACCATGCCCCCTGGGTCTCCAAAACGTTGACTCCTGGTGGGACCACAACTCCTGATAGCTCTAGAAAATTGCTCTTCCTTCTTCAACAAGCAACAGGGTGTTCCTTTGCTATAAAACCATGGGTACAACAATCCTTTTGTTGATAATTCTTTTGAAAAATCAATTAGGAGCTTAATGATTTTAATACAGGTTAAAAGTTGACATTTAGTCCTTCACTTTTAAAACAGTTGGGTGTATAAGAAATGCATTTAGATCACTTAAGGCACCGTGGGCTAAGCTTAGAATCTTATATGGATGGCCTCATTTATTTTGTGCAAAAGACATTCTATGATGACCATAAAATGATGAGCCTCATTGCATATTTATAGAAATGTGACTTGGAAGGGTTGAATGATCGACCCAGAAATATGAACTGGGTCATTATGAACTGATGTGCTTTGACTTGAATGCAACAAGATAGGCCAGGGGTTCTCAACCAGGGATGATTTTGCCTCCAGGGGACACTTGAAAATATCTGGAGAAATTTTTGACTGTCATAGCATGGGAAGTGTTGCTACTAATTTGGCATGTCTAGGGTGG
>NW_027405029.1:517-973 GCF_003265705.2 Callorhinus ursinus | reverse complement strand
AAGGAGGCAGCAATAAGAGTCCAAGAGATGAGACATGAGAAAGACTCAGCCAGCCACTGCAGGCATTGAAGATGGAGGGCAGGGCCATAGGACAAGGGATGCAGGCAGTCTCTAAAAGCTGAAGGCAAGAAAGCAGTTTACCCCTTTGAGTCTCCAGGAGGGAGTGCAGCCCTGCAGACAACTTGATTTTTACCCCAGGGACACCGATTTTTGGACTTCCTATCTCCAGAACTGTTAAGTTAATACCTTGTGCTCTTTTTAAGCCACTAAGTCTGGGATCACTGGTTACTACAGCAACAGGAAGCAAAGGCACATGATCACTCCTATACCGATGTTTTAATCTGAGTATATTGCCACCCCTATCAAATCAGCATCCTGCTCCTAGGAAAAGCAGAGAATAAATATTGGAAAGGTAACCTAGCCTCTGTTCATGATTAAAATGTGCAGTAAACTTCC
>NW_027405029.1:0-507 GCF_003265705.2 Callorhinus ursinus | reverse complement strand
AGCCTTTTCACCACAGCCTTGACCCTGAGTGAGTCAGCTAGATACCATAAGCTCCACCTCCTCCCTAACAATAGGAGAATGATACTAATCTCATAAGTATTATTGGAAAACTTAAATTAGATAATGTGTATAAACACTTAATCAGTACTGGTAGAGTGCTATTATTACTTTTTGTTATCAAGATCCATAACAATAACCAAATTTCTTGAGGCACCTGTGTAGCTCAGTGAACTGACTGACTCTTGATCTCAGCTCAGGTGATGATCACAGGGTTCTGAGTTCAAGCCCCACCTTGGGTCCTCCTGGGACCTACTAAAAACAAACAAACAAAACAAAACAAAAACACCAAATGTGTTTTCTGTCTCAAAAGTTTTCATTAAATCAATACATTTCATGTTCTGGTCCTGACTGTATTTAACCAACCACACATCTATTTTTCACTCAACAAAAATTCACTGAGCATAAACTCCATCCTGAGAACTATAGTAAGCACTGCAGTTTCAAAGA
>NW_027405028.1:0-2130 GCF_003265705.2 Callorhinus ursinus | reverse complement strand
CATGGTGAATAATTCTTTTAATGTACTGTTGGATCCTATTGGCTACCGTTCGATCCAGCAATTGCACTACTGGGTATTTACCCCAAAGATACAAATGTAGGGACCCGAAGGGGTACGTGTACCCCAATGTTTATAGCAGCAATGTCCACAATAGCCAAACTGTGGAAAGAGCCAAGATGCCCATCGACAGATGAATGGATAAAGAAGAGGTGGTATATATACACAATGGAATATTATGCAGCCATCAAAAGGATGAGATCTTGCCATTTGCAACGACGTCGATGGAACTGGACGGTGTTATGCTGAGTGAAATAAGTCAATCAGAGAAAGACATGTATCACATGACCTCACTGATATGAGGAATTCTTAATCTCAGAAAACAAACTGAGTGTTACTGGAGTGGTTGGGGGTGGGAGGGATGGGGTGGCTGGTTGATAGACATTGGGGAGGGTATGTGCTACGGTGAGTGCTGTGAATTGTGCAAGACTGTTGAATCACAGATCTGTACTTCTGAAACAAATAACGCAACATATTTTAAGAAAAAAGAAAAAGAAGAAGATAACAGGAGAGGAAGAAAAGGGGAGTATGTCAGAGGGGGAGACAAACCATGAGAGATGATGGACTCTGAAAAACAAACTGAGGGTTCTAGAGGGGAGGGGGGAGGGGGATGGGTTATCCTGGTGATGGGTATTGAGGAGGGCACGTTCTGCATGGAGCACTGGGTGTTATGAACAAACAATGAATCATGGAACACTGCACCAAAAACTAATGATGTAATATATGGTGATTAACATAACAATAAAAAAATTTAAAAAAAATGTATCTTTTGTCAAAAATGCCACACATCTGGGAGGGGGGAAAAGATGGTGGAGGAGTAGGGGACCCTATTCCAACTGGTCCCCAGAATTGAGCTGGATATCTACCAGACCACTCTGAGCACCCACGAAATCAGCCTGAGATGTAAGAAGATCTGGATCTCTACAAACAGAATATCGCAGGTGGTTGGTTTCAAGGTAAAAGCGGGGAGCCGTGATTCCACAGGCAGTTATCGGAGGATAGACGGCAGTGGGAGGAAACCTGGCTGTGGGGATCTGCACCGCCAGTGAGCGACAGCCTCATGCGCTGGGGACGGGCCACAGACTCGCAGACCGGTAGTGGTGGGGAAAGGACTTTAGGGCAGCCCCCAGGACAGAAACCCGGAGTGGCAGGGTCGTGCGTGTGAACTGGGAGCGGCTGGCAGTTTTAGAAGCACAAAGGGCAGAGACGTGCCCGACCTGGAGGCAGGACTGGGAGCGCTGCGGAGGTGTGCACAACCGAGGCTGCTGCTGTTTATAGCAGCACAGACAGAAACGGAGACAGTGTGGCCTGGAGAGCTCACTGAAGAACAGACTGCGGTCTCTCTGCTCTGAGGCAGAGGGTTGGAAATGGTCTCTTCTGCTCTGACTCGCGGAAGAGACGTGGAAAGCTGCCAGGGAAAGCCACCAGAGAACAAAAGCCCCAAAAAACTGGTTCCCACTGAGTCCATCCCCTGCCACAGCGGGGCAGGGCAACTCCGCCCAAACAGGGTTGCCTGAGTAACAGCGTGACAGGTCCCTCCCCCAGAAGACAGGCTGGGAAAACAAGAGGCCAGCAACCCTAAGGTCCCAAGAAAACAGGTGCATCTTGCTTGGGTTCTCATCAATAATTTGGACTCTATACATTCCCTCAAACACCCATCAACAGAATGACTAGGAGGAGGAGCCCCCAATTAGAAAAGACTCAGAGATTATGACTTATGTCACAGATTTACAAATGGATGCAGGTATAACCAAGATGTTGGAGATGGAATTCAGGCTAGCAATTGTGAAGACAATAGTTAGAATGGAGAAAATCAATTAATGGCAACATAGAGTCTCTAAGGGCAGAAATGAAAGCTGAATTGGCAGAACTTAAAAATGCTATCAATGAGAAGATGGCGGAGGAGTAGGAGACCTAGATTTCGTCTGGTCTCAGGAGTTCAGCTGAATAGGGATCAAACCATTCTGAACACCTACGAACTCAACAGGAGATCGAACAGGAGAGTAGCAACAACTCTCTGAACAGAGAAGCGACCACTTACTGGAAGGTAGGGCGTGCGGAGAAGTGAATCCG
>NW_027405027.1:0-2130 GCF_003265705.2 Callorhinus ursinus | reverse complement strand
ACCCAGGTAAAGAGGAATCACTGCGGGTGCTCCACCCCGGGAAGCGTGAAGGTAGGCATTGGTGTGGAAAGGGTGAGAAGGCAGACGGGCGCGGAGGCAAAGGTCAACCGCCCAGCAACCTGCCACCAAGCCTGGGTTAGACAGACCAAGAGAGGGGTAGGGTTCCCACACTCCATGCATGGGGGGAGGGAGAGGCCTGGCGGAGATGCAGCCACTACAGGCACAGGTCCGGGCAGAGGCATACTCTGGGTTCTCCCTTCCTTACCCTCCACCACTGCCTCCTGTGGACTAATCCAGACAGAGACCAGCCCATTCCAGGATCTGGGATACGTGGGGGGGGGGGGGGTTGGGGGGAAAAAGGGCCCAAAAGGGGCATTCCCTTCAGAATGACCCACCAGGGCAAACCCTGAGACTCCCAGAGCTTTCTAGAAGCCCCCAGGGTGCCGCTCTGAAAACATCACCCTTAATGGAGGAGGCAGACAGCTGTTAGAAACACAGCCATCCTCCTCAGAGCAACAGGAAATGTAGTTAAATAATCAAATTCAATTCCTTTTAGTCTAGACGTTGAGATTTCATACAATTATAATTTCGAGTGCAATATAAGCATAATGAGTCTCTCTCAAACGTGATTTTCTTCCCCAGAAATGGATTACTGGGACAAACCTAGCCGGGGCACAAATCATGTTTACCACCGACTGGGTACAGGGGAGCTCCACACCCCTCTATGCCGAGGGCCCTGCTGATGCGCGAGCGACACGTGCCGCGTCACCCACCTGGGGTCCCAGTGTGAGGCCGCCCGCTCCGCCCTGCGGAGGGCAGCGGTGCCCACTGGCACACAGACACCCTGCCGGTCCGGCTAAAAACCCGTTAGCATTTGATCCTTCCTACTGTGCAGCATGGCCCGAGCCCGGTGACCCCCGCCCCCCAGACACGGGCAGGAGCTCGGGCATTCCGTCCGGCCTGGGCTGTGACCGCTCGTCACGGCGTCCTTCTCCCGAACCCGGCCCCCGTGGGCTTGAGGATGTTCACCACCAGCTGACAGGGCAGAGGAGGGTGAGGGGCCTGCCATTCTGGGGACACGAGAGACCCTCCGGGCGGAGCCCCCCACCTCTGAGTCTCTGTGGTTGTGCGTCCACGGGAGTGTTTCTGCCTCTGCCCGTGTGTGTGCCCGCGGGGCCCAGCGTGCAGGCGTGTGCCCGGGCCCTTGCACGAGCCGCGTGCGAGCCGGCGTACCTCCTGACGCGACCAGGACGGGTTTTCCCCGGACCCTTCTGGCCGCCTGGCCTCCCGGCCGCCCCTCCGAGTGCAGCGGCAGGAGGGACCCTCAGAGGACACACCGGACCCCCGCCCCCTCCGCGAAGTCCCGCCCGCGGCCTCTCCGGCCTCCGGGTCCTAACTGCACCGAAGGGGACCCGGGGGTCCGGGCGGGGTGGACGCGGCACAGGGCAGGTGCCCCGAGGCGAGCGCGCACCCGCAGCCCCGGCACCCGGTGGACACGCGGCCTCGGACGCAGGAGGTCTGGGCGGGCGTGACGCCGCGCATTTCCAAAGCGCGCCGGGGGAGGCCGACCCGGGGCGGCGGGTGTAGACGTTCCGAAGCTCTGGGGCCCGTCGTGGGCACAGACTCGGGCTCAGGGCCTCGGAAGGCCACTCCGCCAGACCCCGAGCTGCCGCTCCGGCCCCGCTCGCCAGGGACAGCGTGGCTTCCGGGGCCCGGGCACCTGCGGGGCACGGCGCCATCTTCCGCCCGGGGCCCCGCCCCACCTGCGTTTCTGGAACGTTCTCTCCCACTGCTCCATCACGGCTCGTTCCCACCGCACCCCCTCACGGGCGCTCTGGCTCGTCCTGAGCCGGCCCCTCCACCCGCCAGCCCAGGGCACCACGCCAGGCCCTGCGCGCCGACCGCCCCGCAGACCTGGGTCCCCACCGGCCTCCCTCTCCCCGCACGAGAGCAGACGCAGGGCGAGCCGTCACTCACCCAGACCTCAGGACCCCCGCAGAGCCCGCCACGGCGGCTCCGGGCACCTTGCGAACAGGCGAGGGCTCCCCCCAGAAGGCCCCGCTCCAGTCTGTTACGGGCTCTGCGGCGGCGTGGGAGGCCCTGAGCGTGCGGCTCCTTCAGCGCGGCGGC
>NW_027405026.1:0-2131 GCF_003265705.2 Callorhinus ursinus | reverse complement strand
CATTTGTATCTTTGTGGTAAATACCCAGGAGTGCAATTGCTGGATCTTTGGTAGCTCTATTTTCAACTGTTTGAGGAACCTCCATACTGTTTTCCAGAGGGGTTGCACCAGCTTGCATTCCCACCAACAGTGTAGGAGGGTTCCCCTTTCTCTGCATCCCTGCCAACATCTGTCGTTTCCTGACTTGTTCATTCTAGCCATTCTGACTGGTGTGAGGTGGCATCTCATTGAGGTTTTGATTTGGATTTCTTTGATGCCGAGCGATGTTGAACACTTTTTCATGTGCCTGTTGGCCATTTGGATGTCTTCTTTGGGAAAATGTCTGTTCATGTCTTCTGCCCATTGCTTGATTGGATTATTTATTCTTTGGATGTTGAGTTGGTAAGTTCTTTATAGATTTTGGATACTAGCCCTTTATCTGATAGGTCATTTGCAAATATTTCTCCCATTCTGTCGGTTGTCTTTTGGTTTTGTGGACTGTTTCTTTTGCTGTGCAAAAGCTTTTTATCTTGATGAAATCCCAATAGTTCATTTTTGCCCTTGCTTCCCTTGCCTTTGGCGATGTTTCTAGGAAGAAGTTGAGGCGGCTGAGGTCGAAGAGGTTGCTGCCTGTGTTCTCCTTTAGGATGTTGATGGACTCCTGTGTCACGTTTAGGTCTTTCAACCATCTGGAGTCTATTTTTGTGTGTGGTGTAAGGAAATGGTCCAGTTTCATTCTTCTGCATGTGGCTGTCCAATTTTCCCAACACCATTTGTTGAAGAGACTGTCTTTTTTCCATTGGACATTCTTTCCTGCTTTGTCAAAGATGAGTTGACCATAGAGTTGAGGGTCCATTTCTGGGCTCTCAATTCTGTTCCGTTGATCTATGTGTCTGTTTTTGTGCCAGTACCGTACTGTCTTGATGATGACAGCATTGTAATAGAGCTGGAACTCCGGAATTGTGATGCCGCCAGCTTTGCTTTTCTTTTTCAAGATTCCTCTGGCTATTCGGGGTCTCTTCTGGTTCCATACAAATTTTAGGGTTATTTGTTCCATTTCTTTGAAAAAAGTGGATGGTATTTTGATGGGGATTGCAAGGAATGTGTAGATTGCTCTAGGTAGCATTGACATCTTCACAATGTTTGTTCTTTCAATCCATGAGCATGGAACGTTTTTCCATTTCTTTGTGTCTTCTTCCGTTTCTTTCATGAGTATTTTATAGTTTTCTGAGTACAGATCCTTTGCCTCTTTGGTTAAATTTATTCCTAGGTATCTTATGGTGTTGGGTGCAATTGTAAATGGGATCAACTCCTTGATTTGTCTGTCTTCTGTCTTGTTGTTGGTGTATAGGAATGCGACTGATTTCTGTGCATTGATTTTATATCCTGCCACTTTACTGAATTCCTGTATGAGTTCTAGCAGTTTCAGGGTGCAGTCTTTTGGGTTTTCCACATACAGTATCATATCATCTGCAAAGAGTGAGAGTTTGACTTCTTCTTTGCCGATTTGGATGCCTTTGATTTCTTTTTGTTGTCTGATTGCTGTGGCTAGGACTTCTAATACTATGTTGAATAGCAGTGGTGATAGTGGACATCCCTGTCGCGTTCTTGACCTTAGGGGGAAAGCTCTCAGCTTTTCCCCATTGAGAATGATACTCGCTGTAGGTTTTTCATAGATGGCTTTTATGACATTGAGGTATGTACCCTCTATCCCTATACTCTGAAGAGTTTTGATCAAGAAAGGATGCTGTACTTTGTCAAATGCTTTTTCTGCATCTATTGAGAGGATCATAGGATTCTTGTTCTTTCTTTTGTTAATGTATTGTATCACGTTGATTGATTTGCGGATGTTGAACCATCCTTGCAACCCAGGGATAAATCCCCCTTGGTCGTGGTGAATAATCCTTTTAATGTACTGTTGGATCCTATTGGCTGGTACTTTGGTGAGAATTTTTGCATCCGTGTTCATCAAGGATATGGGTCTGTAATTCTCCTTTTTGATGGAGTCTTTGTCTGGTTTTGGGATCAAGGTAATGCTGGCCTCATACAATGAGTTTGGAAGTTTTCCTTCCATTTTTATTTTTTGGAACAGTTTCAGGAGAATAGGAATTAATTCTTCTTGAAATGTCTGATAGAATTCCCCTGGGAAGCC
>NW_027405025.1:0-2132 GCF_003265705.2 Callorhinus ursinus | reverse complement strand
GAATCTAATCTTAGAGAGCAGTGATAGCATCTGTCTTGGTAAGCACTGTTTCCCCGGAGCCTAAGACAGCATCTGATGCTAAGCACAGATTGCGTAGAATGAACTAATGACTACTCTCTAGATTTCAGCAAGATGATTAAAACTTAAACATTCCCAAGTTTGTTAAAGCAGATTTTCAAAAATTCTTAAAGTATTAGTCTACAGAAAACGTAACTACTCCAAATTCAATCTGAAGAGTATTACTCTTTCTAATTCTTAAGCAGGAAATCCAAAAATGCTTCACATAAATTAGTAACATTTTACTTACTCTGGCAGAAGTTTGTATTTCTCCAAATCAATTTCTGGAAAAAATGTGTCACTTTCAAATTCCTGCAGAATCCTTGTCACAAATAGTCTAAGATGGCCTGTTTTGTTCATGGCTTCCTTTGAAAAAACACAAAAGGCATCAATTTCCTAATTTATCTGTCAAAAGAAACAGAAACTCTAAGATTTCTGTTTTAATTATACAGTCAAGTTTGTAATAGGTATTAGAGACGTGCTACCTAACTTGTTACCTGTAAAGCATGCTATTTAAATATCCTATTCTTTACTTTGGGGTCCTGCAAAGTATGTCTTAGTTATTTTGAGAATGGGACTAATCATTATCAGTAATTATGAGAGCGAGTTTAAATATATTCTGGCCTCTAGTTTGCTTACATAACTCTTTTTTCTTTTAAGCATTCAGTATTATCTTTTTTCTTTGGTAGTTGTTTAAGAATTAAGAACTATAAATTATTTAGTTGTTCTCCAGAGAAAAATCTGCATATATATATGGATAAGACAGTATAATTTCATGAGACTTTGATTATTGAAAACCCCAAGGGCATACTTAGAACATTTACATAGAATTTAACAACACTTCCATTTCTTAGGAGATAGTAACAATGCTAGTAGGTTATTTACTTTCTTAGCCTCTTGTTGCTAATGATTGTATTTGGCCTTATATTGTTAAGGACTTTTCTAACTACTGCTAAGGACCTTTCTAACTACTGCTTATGGTACTGTTGATAGTTTCTACAGAAAAAACTGCCCTCAAATGAGTATCTTAAAACTCTAATAAAAAGTCGTGAGTCCTAATTGTGTCTCTAAGAAAATAATCCTTGATTTTCAAATAGCTTATGGAAGAAAAAAATATGTATAATTTCAAGTGTGTGTTATCCTTAAAATTCCAAATAAGGGCATAGAACAAATTTTACTTTTTACTTTTGGCTTTTTACTACAGCGTATATTAAATCATTTATTCTCTTGCCCCAACCAAAAAAATATTCTACCAATTCTTACTGTATCAAAAATTAGAGAAACTGAACGAGACCAACGACAGAAGCATCTGAAGGTCTGTATCCAAGTAAATGCTATATGGCAAACGTTTTCTGTAAAGGGTCAGATGGTCATTATTTTAGGCTTTGTGGGCCATATGGTTTCTTTCTTACCTTTGTGGGCAACAGCAGCCTTAGATAATACTAAACCAATGGGCATGGCTGTGTTACAGTGAAACTTTGTCTACAAAAATCAGGCTGGCCCCAGGGGAGATAAGCCTAAATGTTCTACAAACTATTGTGAGTGAGACAGGTGGATAATGCAAAATTATGAGCTAGAGGTTCTACTTCCTTATAACATATACATATAGATATATCAAGTATATAATTATACTTAATTTTGAATACTTATAAAGAATGTATTTTCAAGTGAATATGGTATTATTCAAAATGCATATTGGAACAAAAGAAAAAAAATGACTTGTTTTCTTAGAAATTCATCCTTGGCTGCAATATCAAAGAAAAATGTCCATTTCCTTGTAATACAAATAAAGCAAACAAAAGATAGAAACAGGTCTGGGATCCTGGTATACCTCTTCTTTATAAAACAATTTATGGGTATATATGTCACCACAAACCACCAAAGTGTAGGGGCTGGTTTTTTTCCTTCCCATAAATGTTAATCTCTCATTAGTGTTTTAAGAGTCAAAAAATTCTATTTATTATCCTCAAAAATTTTGAAACTTGAAAGTCATTTGGTATCAAGAATAAGGAGTATTTTGGGGCATCTGGCTGGCTGGGTCTATGGAGTGTATGACTCTTGATCTTGCAGTTGTG
>NW_027405024.1:576-2132 GCF_003265705.2 Callorhinus ursinus | reverse complement strand
GGTGAGAGTTGGGTAGGGGTTAGGGCATGGCTTAGGGAACGGGAGAGGGTTAGGGTACGGGATAGTGTTAGGGTAGGGGTTAGGGTACGGGTTAGAGCTAGGGTACGTGTTAGGGCACGGTTTAAGGTACAGGTTAGGGTTTAGGTTTAGGGAACCCTTTATGGTATGGGTTAGGGTTAGTGGACGGTTTAGGTTTAGGGTTCGGTTTAGGGGTAGGGTTAGGGGTTAGGGTTTGGGTAGGTGTTAGGGTTAGGGAACGGGTTAGTTTATGTTACAGGTTAATAGTAGTGTTAGGGACCTCTACACATGTTCCGTGCCTGCTATCACAGGAGGCTGGTGCAAACCTGGCATTGCAAGAATGAGCCAGGGGCTGCGCTTGGCATGGAACACAGCTCAGAGGGACTTGAATCGGCTCTCGGGACCAGGCAAACCCACCCCCCTCCTGCCTTTATCCCAGCCCCCGTGGGAAGGTAGTCATGAACTGATTCTGACCTAGTCCTCTCCCAACACAGACTTCCAGGTGCTCCCACTACGGTTAGGCACAGGTCCATGGTCCCTGTCTCTGCCCATGAGCTGGGCAGTCCCCACCGTGGCTCCTGGCAGCCCTGAGTCCTGGTCACACATCCCTGTGGAATCCCCTGCCCTCCAGGGTTGATGGCCAATGTGATGGCGCTCTCAGGATTAGAATGGCACAAAATGCCTTGATGTCATTTCTACGCTGATGGAGTCTGTGACTTCTACTGGTTCCCTCTGTCCTGTGTTCATTCTCTGGCTCCTTCTGTGTCTCTGTGTCTGTGTCTCTCACAGGAGCAGATCTGTGGGTTCCATAGGTGATGTGAGAACCCTCAGAAGCCGCCCTTGTCCCCGTTTCCCGCTTTGGTCCTGGCGTTCCGTTCCGGCCTAAGGCCTCCTCACCCTGACCGGAGCAGTGATTCTGGATCCTCTTCCACATGGGGACCCTGAGGCTGCAACACGGAGGGCCCTGACCTTGGTCTCCTGACTGGTGGCACTGTGCTCTGCCACGTTCTGCGTAGCCAGATCCTCAGCCCCCCAAGTCCCGAGTCTGTCCTCTGCTGAAAAGCACCTCGAAGGGTTAGAAACCATGTTCCCAAGACTGGGATCTCAGGAGTTCGGGGATGGATATCCAAGGCCAACAGGCACTTCTACAAGACTGTCGGAACCTTGGGACACTGCATCTCTGCAGCCCAAGTGACAGCCGAGTACGTTGAGGCCTTTTGTGCTATAGCCCTCCGGACTTGGGGGTGGGTATCTCTTCCTACTCCCAAGTGCCCAGGATGGTGGTGGATAACGGAACCCAGACCCTGTCTTTTCCCCGTGCCCTGGCAAGCCCCTGGGTCCCTTGGGGAACCCTGACCATCAAGCGGACTGTCGCACCGTCCCTATGGGACCTGGTTCCGGGTCCTGCAGCCCCACAGTGAAGAGAGGTGAGGCCATGCAGTAGCGGGGAGAGGGCAGAGTGGACTCTCCCTGGGGGCCATGGAAACCTGATCAGTGCAGACCCTGTTGTGTGCTGGCCCCTCGGGCACCGAGATTCC
>NW_027405024.1:0-476 GCF_003265705.2 Callorhinus ursinus | reverse complement strand
CAGATGTGTCACTCTCTCCTGGAGATACAGCCTGTCCATGCAGCTGAACTCCCCCTCCTATTTGGCCAGCTCACCTTCACTGTCAAGAACAGGTCATCATGAATGTCAGGGGCCAGTGCGTGGCTGCACAGGCAGGCGAGGGCTCAATTTCAACTGAGGGAGACTCTGGCTTGTCTAGCAGGGGCTCTGGAGGGCTGCCTTTCCATCTCCTCTGCTGATCAGCTCTGGGACTGGAGCCATTTTACGTCCCCTCGCTAGGCGTCGCTCTCCTCCTCTGTGCGATGGGTTGATGATGAATGATCCAACCCATGGCGGGAACATGTGGAGTGCTGGTGATTGACGTAAGCCTGGCACGGAGCCTGGATTGCAGAGTGCACAGGGGGATGGTGAGCGGTGTCGGCAGTGAGGACTCCTTCCCCGGAAAGCAACTTAGCTCTTACATGCAGCCGCCAGGCCACTAGCTGGGAGCCGAGGAG
>NW_027405023.1:0-2132 GCF_003265705.2 Callorhinus ursinus | reverse complement strand
TGGAAATGACATCCCGGCATTTTGTGCCATTTCATTCCTGAGAGCGCCGTCACACAGGCCATCCACCCTGGAGGGGAGGGCATTCCACAGGGATGTGTGACCAGGATTCAGGGGTGCCAGGGGCCACTGTGGGGACTGCCCAGCACACGGGCACAGACGAGGCCCTGGGACCTGAGCCTAACCCTAATGGGAGCCCCTGGAAGTCTGTGTTGTGAGAGGACAAGGTCAGAATCAGTTCATTCCTACATTCCCACGGGTGCTGGGACACAGGCAGAAGGGGGGTGGTTTGCCTGGAACCCAGAGCAGACCCAAGCCCCTCTGAGCTGTGTTCCATTTCAAGCCCAGCTCCTGGCTCATCTTTGCATTGCCAAGTATGCACCAGCCTCCTGTGAAGGCAGGTATGGAATATGTATAGAGGTCCTACCCCCAATGGTGTAACTAGAAGTAGAAGCCAGAATACACCGATGTGCACATGGGGAGCCTGGGGAGGCCCTGAGAGGCATAGGGTCTGTCCAGGGTCACAGCTCTGGGCACGCACAGGAACCAGGTCTGAACCCAGGTCTGTGCCATCACAGCAGAGACACCAGCTGCCCCCAGGCCTCCCGGGGGCTATGGGTGCGCTGTGTGAGTGTCACTGTTTGGATGGGGCATGGGGGGAGGGTGAGCATTGAGCAGCCGGGGGAGGGGGGCACTCGGGGGGCTCTTGTGTGAGGAGGAAGTTGGGTAAGGGGACCCCAGGCAGTGGTGACCTCACTTCCCTGACAACAGAGCCAACAGAATTTGGAACCCTGGTATCCAGGCACCCACATTCCACAAACAGCCGCCTGCCCAGCTCATTTCATTGGAGATCTTCAAACCAAGATGTTTGCATGTTGCTTTCCGAGGTCCGGAGGCCACAGGCGGAAGAAAGCGCGCCCTGCAGATGCTGTCCCCTGCAGGGAATTTCATGTCAGGTCTCCCCACCGCCTCTGGCCATTTGGCCGGAAGGACAGAAAGGTGACACCGTGAGGCACAGAGCCGGCCACCCAGCCCCACTCGCTCTGATGACCTGTGTAGCCCCAGGTGCCCTCCCTGTGTGTGTGTGTGTTTGTGTGTGTGTGTATCTGTGTGTGTCTGTGTGTGTGCGTGCGTGTGTCTGTGTGTGAGTGTTTGTGGCTGCACGTGTGTGGATGGGGGTGTTTGTCTGTGTGTGTGTGTGTGCGTGTGTGTGTGTATGTCTGTGTAAAGAGGGGTCATGCAGGGTGGGGCCACCTTGAGCAGGAGCAGGCTGATGAGGGGTCAGATACCCAGTGGGCAGGTCATGTTCAAGGTCAAGGCTGGCATTATGGGATGGGGTGTGCGGGCGCTGCCCCTTCTGCCCGAGGTTTATCCAGATAGCCATGCAAGGATGGGTCACTGCATCCCGGATGCAGGTCTGTGGATGCACAGGTCTGTGTCTGATATGGGAGCAGCAGGGGGACTGGGCAGGAGGACAGTGTGGATGGCGGGGCAGGGCTGTGATGCCTCAGGGCCGGCTACGGTCCCTGTCTTTGCAGAAGGCCACGGAGGACATGAAGAGTTGGCTGGGGGACATGCCCTCCATCTCCTCAACAGAGGGGGTGACATCACAGGGGTCCCCAGAAGAACGTGCTGGGGATTGTAGGGGAAGAACTCCTACACCACCTAGACCACTGTCCCAGGTGGTTGTCCGCCGGACAGTGGTTCAGTAGCCGGAGCCCACGGAGGCCGAGGCTGAGGGTGAGAAGCCTAGGGCTGGGTGTTTGTGGTGTGTGGGGAGAAGTCGGTGCTGGCCCCACAGGGAGGAGGCCCCAGAGGCTGGTGTGGGACCAGGAACAATGACTGGGCACAGAGCACACAGCGGGTGGACTGCAGTCGGAGAGATGTCCCAGTGAAGGTTCCTTCCCAGGTGTGGCTTCTCTGGGAGACCCTGGGCTGGGCTCTGTCTCTGCAAAGGCCCACAGAGAGCAGGGACAGAGGTGAGCTTTTCTCCTCTCACAGCTACTCCACCACCTGAGGAGCTAGAGCCGGATCTGGAGGGAGGGCTGGTGCCTGCAGTGACTTCAGGAGGAGACCAGGAGCTGGCAGGTGACCCGGCACCTGCCCACGGAGAGCCTGGCGCTGTCCAGGAAGAA
>NW_027405022.1:0-2132 GCF_003265705.2 Callorhinus ursinus | reverse complement strand
TTCTTGACTGTCAATCAATGTTTCAAACATAGGGACTAGCTTTAAGACTTTACCCTCTGTCTCCCCATCCCACCTCCCTCAGAATATTTACAAATATAAATATATGATAAATGACAATGTTTAAATATTTTTTGATATTCAGGAATATTATATAGTTTTAAAATCACAAAAATAATTTTAAATACAAATGTTTAAACATTTTATAGGTATATTTTCAAAGTGATGAACATGTACATCTGCTATTAAAAGACGCAAGGGGGCGCCTGGGTGGCTTGGTCATTAAGCCACTGCGTTCAGCTCAGGTCAGGATCCCGGGGTCCTGGGATCGAGCCCCACGTTGGGCTCCCTGCTCAGCGGGAAGCCTGCTTCTCCCTCTCCCACTCCCCCTGCTTGTGTGCCCTCTCTCGCTGTCTCTCTCTCTGTCAAATAAATAAATTTAAAAAAATCTTAAAAAAAAGAAGTTATGCAGGGTGCCTGGGTGGTTCCGTTCGTTGAGGTCATAATCTGAGGGTTGTGAGATTGAGCCCCACATCAGGCTTGCACTGGGTGCGGAGTCTGCTTGAGGTTCTCTCCCTCCCTCTCACTCTGCCCCTCCCCCCCACCTCCCACATGCATGCTCTCTAAAAAAATAATAATAATAAAAATAAAATAAAAAAGTAAAAAATAAATAAAGGAAGTTATACACTGAATTCCGATATATCACTTTGAAAATTTACCAATTAAAAAATGTCATTTTTACCTCTTCTTGTCCAAGTTGCTCCATGGAATCACAGTAAACTTCACTGTCTGAATCACTTGTCAAATGATGAATTCCTGAAACATCTTCAACATGATCATCATTTACATCTAAAAATGAACAAATGATGGAAGAATTATTCTCTAATTGAAGAAAAATGCATTCATTTCATTCTCAAAATTTATCAGCTCATATATTTTCATACTGAAGACAAATTTGATTTATTAAGCCATATTTTTTCTTTTAACTTAACAAAACTAAATTTAGTTGATAATTTTTATTTGAAAAGATTATAGTTTATCATGTAATTACACAATGACACTGTCCATATCAAACTGTACAAAACTTAATAACCTTGTAAGAGAAAATTGACTACCAGCTAGGAGGCCTAAATTGGTATGCAACTATACAAGTTCAGTTGTTATATTAAGTAAGTTTATTTCCTGGTTTCTTTTTTTTTTTTAAGATTTTATTTTTATTTTTATCATGACCTGAGCCGAAGACAGACGCTTAACAACTGAGCCATCCAGGCGCCCCTATTTCCTGGTTTCTTGACTGAATTGCAGCAGTGTTCATAATTCATCAACTACATACTATAGGCTCACCCCTAGAGTCCTAAGATATGAAAAGATTATAACTTATCTTGCTGAACGGAAAGCAAAGCCATCATATAATCACAGGTTTAGGTTAAAAGAAACATCAGGAATAAAAGTTAAAAATTTCAAAATTTTAGGGGCGCCTGAGTGGCTTAGTCGTTAAGCATCTGCCTTCGGCTCAGGTCATGATCCCAGGATCCTGGGATCGAGCCCCGCATCGGGCTCCCTGCTCCGCGGGAAGCCTGCTTCTCCCTCTCCCACTCCCTCTGCTTGTGCTCCCTCTTTCACTGTGTTTCTCTGTGTCAAATAAATAAATAAAATCTGAAAAAAATTTTTTTTTCAAAATTTTATTTTAAAATGCCAAGCAACACAATAAAAAAGTCTCAATAAAAATATAAAAGTTGCCCCTAATTCCACTATCTTTCAAAGCTATACACCCTTATAATATTAATAAACCCTAAGATATTCCTGAATAAGAGATTTTTATGAGAACTCCTTCCTTCCTTCCTTCCTTTCTCTCTCTCTTCCCTCCCTCCCTTACTTCCTTCTTTCTTTTTTTCAGTAGGCTTCCTGCCCAGTACAAAGCCCAATGTGTGCTCACGACGCCAAGATCAAGACCCAAGCCTAGATCAAGAGTCAAACACCCAACTTCCTGAACCACCCAGGTGCCTCCTGAATAAGAGGTTTTTAAATTCTAAACTGCTCCTAAACATCCTAAAATAATGAAAACAGTATTCCATTCATAGGAAAGAAGCTGGACAGATAATTATGATGGGACAATACCTTGATGAATGCACACA
>NW_027405021.1:0-2133 GCF_003265705.2 Callorhinus ursinus | reverse complement strand
TTCTCTCACACTGAGTATTCACATGGAAAAGTGTGTTTCATATGCAACAAGGGGTATGCTAACTAGCTTTACTTTGTAATACTTCATGACCAAAAAGAGTGTAACGATGGAGGCATTTGTGAAACGCAGAGAAAACGCTCCCAAATCTGTTCAATGGTGAAAATAACTCATTTACTCACAGGAAGGTACAGTGTTATAAGCTTCCTACATGTGGTGACCAATGCTGTATCTACCCTAGGAGGATGGGTACTGCTGTCCCCACTCTCTGAGTGAGGATATTCCCATTTGGAATGGATTGATTGTCTCTCCCAAGTTCCAACATTGTATATGTGGTAGATCTGATGTTCAAAACCTGGTTTTCTGATTCAAAAATTTGGCACTTAAAATCATTTGGAAAAGTCTTTTTTTATTTCATCTTTAAAAATCCCCTTCTATTGTCCTATATTGTGTACTACAGTGTGTATTTTCTGTTGTAAATTGCAGGTTTATTCCCTTTGCACATTTTTCTAGAGGGATATTCAATCAATAAAATGTCTGACATCATAAAAAGCCTACTCTTTTCTTGTTTGGTTACACTGTTCTTTTTCTGCTTTGTTAATTATTCTGGGCAGCAAGGGCATGTGGCAGGGCCTGGAAGGTGGCCAGAACCGGGGAACCTTTCTGCTCATCACAGTCTCTCAGGAATCCCCTGAGTTTATTAGATCTCCTTTACCACTCGTGTCCATTTCTTTCCTGCGTTTTATGAACCTCCTTTTTGTTTTTTTAAAGATTGTATTTATTTATTTGACAGAGAGAGACACAGCGAGAGAGGGAGCACAAGCAGGGAGAATTGGAGAGGGAGAAGCAGGCTTCCCACCAAGCAGGGAGCCCGATGCGGGGCTCGAACCAAGGACCCTGGGCTCATGACCTTGAGTCAAAGGCAGACGCTTGACGACTGAACCACCCAGGTGCCCCAATAACTGACATTTAAAGAAAAACTTTAAAAAAAGAAAAAAAAGTATTAAATAAATAAATGAAGCCCTTAAAATTCAACACTTTTATGCCTTTTTTTTTTTTCTTTCCTTGTAGGCAGCACCACCACATGGAAGCAGACAATGACACAGGAATTTCTGAGTTTCTTCTTCTGGGATTATCAGAGGAACCAGAATTACAGCCCATCATATTTAGGCTTTTCCTCTGCATGTACCTAATCACTGTTCTGGGGAACCTGCTCATCATCCTGGCCGTCAGCTCAGAATCCCATCTCCACACCCCCATGTACTTCTTCCTCGCAAGCCTGTCCTTTGCAGACATCTGCTTCACCTCCACCACCATCCCCAAGATGCTGTGGAACATCCAGACTCAGAGCCAAGTCATCACCTATGCCGGCTGCATCACACAGATGTACTTTTTCTTAATCTTTGGAGGCTGGGATGACTTTCTCCTGACTGTGATGGCCTATGACCGCTTCGTGGCCATCTGTCACCCCCTGCACTACACGGTCATCATGAACCGTCGGCTCTGTGGACTGCTGGTTCTGGTGTCCTGGGTCATCAGTGTTCTCAATTCCTTGTTACAGAGTTTAATGGTGTTGCGGCTGTCCTTCCGTGCAAAGGTGGAAATCCCCCATTTTTTCTGTGAATTCAATCAAGTAGTTGGGCAGGCCTGTTCCGACACCTTCCTTAATGATATGGTTATGTATTTTGTAATTGTGCTGCTTGGTGGCGCTCCCCTGGCTGGGATTCTTTACTCCTACTCGAAGATTGTTTCCTCCATACATAGGATATCCTCAGATCAGGGCAAGTATAAAGCATTTTCCACCTGTGCATCTCACCTCTCCGTTGTCTCCTTGTTTTATTGTACATTTCTCGGTGTGTACCTTAGCTCTGCTGCTCCCCAGAGCTCCCACTCAAGTGCAGTGGCCTCGGTGATGTACACGGTGGTGACGCCCATGCTGAACCCCTTCATCTACAGCCTGAGGAACAGAGACATAAAGACAGCTCTGAAAAGAATCACTGGGGTTCCAGTGATGTAAATGCCAATGGTCCTGCGGTTGAAGAGGTGTCCATGATTGCAGGGCTCAGAGTCTGAGAGCCTGGAACTGCCATTCTTAGATCAGGCTGTGGAACTAGAACCTGCTCCTTCCACATGTTT
>NW_027405020.1:0-2133 GCF_003265705.2 Callorhinus ursinus | reverse complement strand
CTGTTCCATTGATCTATGTGTCTGTTTTTGTGCCAGTACCATACTGTCTTGATGATGACAGCTTTGTAATAGAGCTGGAAGTCCGGAATTGTGATGCCGCCAGCTTTGCTTTTCTTTTTCAGTATTCCTCTGGCTATTCGGGGTCTCTTCTGGTTCCATACAAATTTTAGGATTATTTGTTCCATTTCTTTGAAAAAAGTGGATGGTATTTTGATGGGGATTGCATTGAATGTGTAGATTGCTCTAGGTAGCATTGACATCTTCACAATGTTTGTTCTTCCAATCCATGAGCATGGAACGTTTTTCCATTTCCTTGTGTCTTCTTCAATTTCTTTCATGAGTATTTTATAGTTTTCTGAGTACAGATCCTTTGCCTCTTTGGTTAAATTTATTCCTAGGTATCTTATGGTTTTGGGTGCAATTGTAAATGGGATCGACTCCTTGATTTGTCTCTCTTCTGTCTTGTTGTTGGTGTATAGGAATGCCACTGATTTCTGTGCATTGATTTCATATCCTGCTACTTTACTAAATTCCTGTATGAGTTCTAGCAGTTTTGGGGTGGAGTCTTTTGGGTTTTCCACATACAGTATCATATCATCTGCAAAGAGTGAGAGTTTGACTTCCTCTTTGCCGATTTGGATGCCTTTGATTTCTTTTTGCTGTCTGATTGCTGTGGCTAGGACTTCTAATACTATGTTGAATAGCAGTGGTGAGAGTGGACATCCCTGCCACATTCCTGACCTTAGGGGAAAAGCTCTCAGCTTTTCCCCATTGAGAATGATATTCGCTGTAGGTTTTTCAGAGATGGCTTTTATGATATTGAGGTATATACCCTCTATTCCTATACTCTGAAGAGTTTTGATCAAGAAAGGATGCTGTACTTTGTCAAATGCTTTTTCTGCATCTATTGAGAGGATCATATGATTCTTGTTCTTTCGTTAATGTATTGTATCACGTTGATTGATTTGTGGATGTTGAACCAACCTTGCAGCCCAGGGATAAATCCCACTTGGTCATGGGGAATAATCCTTTTAATGTACTGTTGGATCCTATTGGCTAGTATTTTGGTGAGAATTTTTGCATCCATGTTCATCAAGGATATTGGTCTGTAATTCTCCTTTTTGATGGGGTCTTTGTCTGGTTTTGAGATCAAGGTAATGGTGGCCTCATAAAATGAGTTTGGAAGTTTTCCTTCCATTTCTATTTTTTGGAACAGATTCAGGAGAATAGGTATTAATTCTTCTTTAAATGTTTGGTAGAATTCCCCTGGGAAGCCATCGGGCCCCGGGGTTTTGTTTCTTCAAGAGATTTTTGATGACTGCTTCAATTTCCTTAGTGGTTATAGGTCTGTTCAGGTTTTCTATTTCTTCCTGGTTCAATTTTGGTAGTTGATACATCTCTAGGAATGCATCCATTTCTTCCAGGTTATCTAATTTGCTGGCATAGAGTTGCTCATAATATGTTTATAATTGTTTGTATTTCTTTGGTGTTGGTTGTGATCTCTCCTCTTTCATTCATAATTTTGCTGATTTGGGTCATTTCTCTTTTCTTTTTGATAAGTCTGGCCAGGGGTTTATCAATCTTGTTAATTCTTTCAAAGAACCAGCTCCTAGTTTCGTTGATGTGTTCTACTGTTCTTTTGGTTTCTAGTTCATTGATTTCTGCTCCGATCTTTATTATTTCTCTTCTCCTGCTGGGTTTAGGCTTTATTTGCTGTTCTTTCTCTAGCTCCTTTAGGTGTAGGGTTAGGTTGTGTATTTGAGACCTTTCTTGTTTCTTGAGAAAGGCTTGTATTGCTATATACTTTCCTCTTGGGACTGCCTTTGCTGCATCCCAAAGATTTTGAACAGTTGTGTTTTCATTTTCATTGGTTTCCATGAATTTTTTTAATTCTTCTTTAATTTCCTGGCTGACCCATTCATTCTTTAGTAGGATGCTCTTTAGCCTCCATGTATTTGAGTTCTTTCCGACTTTCCTCTTGTGATTGAGTTCTAGTTTCAAAGCATTGTGGTCTGAAAATATGCAGGGAATGTTCCCAATCTTTTGGTACCAGTTGAGACCTGATTTGTGGCCTAGGATGTGATCTATTCTGGAGAATGTTCCATGGGCACTAGAGAAGAATGTGTATTCTGT
>NW_027405019.1:1917-2133 GCF_003265705.2 Callorhinus ursinus | reverse complement strand
TGAAATGATACATATTTTGAAGATTTCATTTATTTATTTGACAGAGAAAGAGAGAGCGAGCAGAGGGAGAGGGAGAGGGAAAGAGAGAGAATCCCA
Organism: Callorhinus ursinus; assembly: GCF_003265705.2. Lineage (NCBI taxonomy): Eukaryota > Metazoa > Chordata > Mammalia > Carnivora > Otariidae > Callorhinus > Callorhinus ursinus. The sequence continues at coordinate 2,037 of NW_027405019.1, read as the reverse complement.
AGCAGACTCCATGCTCAGCATAACAGGGTGCAGAGCTTGATTCCACAACCCTGAGATCATGACCTGAGCCAAAACCGAGTCAGACACAAAACCAACTGAACCACCCAAATGTTCCCATCT
>NW_027405019.1:0-1907 GCF_003265705.2 Callorhinus ursinus | reverse complement strand
AGATATTTACAAATGACACTACAGATAAAGGGTTGGTATCCAAGATCGCTAAAGAACTTCTCAAACTCAACACCCAAAAAACAAATAATCAAGTCAGTAAATGGGCAGAAGACATGAACAGACACTTCTCCAAAGAAGACATACAAATGGCCAACAGACACATGAAAAAATGTTCATCATCGTTAGCCATCAGGGAAATTTCAAATCAAAACCACATTGAGGTAGCACCTTACACCAGTTAGAATGGCAAAAATTGACAAGGCAAGAAACAACAAATGTTGGAGAGGTTGTGGAGAAAGGGGAACCCTCTTACCCTGTTGGTGGGAATGCAAGTTGGTACAGCCACTTTGGAAAACAGTGTGGAGCTGCCTCAAAAAATTAAAAATAGAGCTACCCTATGATCCAGCAATTGCACTCCTGGGTATTTACCCCAAAGACACAGATGTAGCGAAAAGAAGGGCCATATACACCCCAATGTTCATAGCAGCAATGTCCGCAATAGCCAAACTGTGGAAGGAGCCGAGATGCCCTTCAACAGATGAATGGATAAAGAAGATGTGGTCCATATAGACAATGGAATATTCCTCAACCAGCAGAAAGGATGAGTACCCAACTTTTGCATCAACATAGATGGGACTGGAGGGGATTATGCTAAGTGAAATATGGAGGCTGGCAGCAAGTACACAATTCCTGTCAAAACCAGCTAGATCCTGTATTTCCCTATAAAACCCCAGCCCCTTCCTCCTGGCTGGGCTTGCAGGTTTTTGAAGGGCCTAGCCTGCTGCAGCCTCCTTTGCCTGGCAGACCAATAAAGCTAGTGTTCTTCATCCCAAACTCTGCCTTCCCATTACACTTTGGCTCTGAAACTTGGGGGTCAGTTTTCAACAACAAACCAGCTTCGCTGCCTTATTGAAAAGAAAAATAGACCCTGTCAGGAGACAGCAGGGCTGGGTCCCTACCACATGACAATGCTTCAAAGATAAAGAGACCTAATCTGGGCAGGATACTCGGTCATAGACTTGGAGAAAATGATAACTTTGAGCTGGGATACGATGCTGGGAGATTCACCCATCAGGAAGGGCGCAAGTTCAGAGAAAGGGAGTAAAAGAAAACAACTGGAATTTAAATAAAAACTTAAAAAAAATTGGATTCACTACTTCTAAACAGGTCTCTTGGGAACAGAGATTCATTACAGAAATTTCTTTATGTGCAAAGCAGTTTTCCACTTGGGATCCAGGCTGGAATCACAAGAGGGAAGTGTGTCTAGTGAGCAGACACAGGGAGTTGTAAATACCTCCTCATCTCCAGTCTGTCAGCCCGGGCAACCTTGGACGGGAAGGGCCATGCTTCTTGTCTGCTTGTTCCGAGTCCTAATTCTGGCTGGAGGCCAATGCCTCACTCCTTCCTGCTGCCTTGGCTGAGGACAGAGCTTTAGTCTCTATCATCTGCTGTCCAGGGAGAAATTCAGACTTCCACAAGGTGACCTTCCTGTCACACACAACAGCCAGGTGAGTCCAGCACCCCAGTGGACCATGGATGACAGTGTCAGAGAGAATGGAAGCCAAGAACACTGACCCCTCATCACCTGAGAGCCAATACAACTTAGCCTAGAGGAATAGATCCCTGTGTTTGTTTGCTTGATGTCAATTTCACAGAGTGCTACACTTTTGAAGGTCTTTCATATTCTTTGTTATTAAATTACTATTATAGCAATGCTAGAGAAAGTATGTTATTAAATTCAATGTATGGTTCTAACCGGATGTTATTTTTATTAAATATTATTATTAAATATTTTATTATTTTATTAAATATTATTATTAAACTGCTGTTATAACAAGGCTAGAAAAAGTATGTTGAGACACTCAATGTGTGATTCTAATTGGGTGTGATTTTGTCCCCTGGGGGGG
>NW_027405018.1:0-2237 GCF_003265705.2 Callorhinus ursinus | reverse complement strand
TTTCCCTCCCTCTCAAATTTCCTCTTATTTTACTTTTCCTTCCCTTCCCATATGTACATCTGGTTTGTTTCTTAAATTCCACATGTGAGTGAGATCATATGCTATTTTTCTTCCTCTGACAGACTTATTTCACTTAGCATAATACCCTCTAGTTCCATGCATGGCATTGCAATGGCAAGATTCATTCTTTATGATGGTGGAGTAATATTCCATTGAGTATATACTAATGGCCACAGACACATGAGAAGATGCTCTACATCACTCAGCATTAAAGAAATACAAATTAAAACCACAATGAGAGATCACCTCACACTGGTAAGAATGGCTAAAATTAACAAGAAAGGAAACAACAAATGTTGGTGAGAATTGCAGAGAAAGGAGAACCCCTAACAATGTTGGTGGGAATGCAAGCTGGTACAGCCACTCTGGAAACAGTTTTGGACGTTCCTAAAAAAGTTAAAAATAGAACTACCTGGGGCATCTGGGTGGCTCAGTCGATTACGCATCTGCCTTTAGCTCAAGTCATGGTCCCAGTGTTGGGATCGAGCCCCACAATAGGAGCCCTGCTTAGCGGGGAATCTGCTTTCCCTCTGCCCCCACCTTATGCTTGCTCTCTCAAATGAATCTTACCAATCTCAAAAAAAAAATATAGAACTACCTTATGACCCAGCAAATGCAATACTCGGTATTTATCCAAAGGATAGAAACATTATGATTCAAAGAGGCACTGGTATCCCCAAAGATTATAGCAGAAATGTCCACAATAGCCAATATATGCAAAGAGCCCAGGTGTCCATGGGCACATGAATGGAGAGAGAAGATGTGGTATATATCAATTTTATATATAGCAATTTTAAGCTCAACTCTTTTAATTAACAGTTAACTCCACCCAAGTACAACAAAATATCTACTCTTTCAAGCCTTTCTTCTGATTCTAGGGTAACAGGAGAAACGATTGAAGTTGGCATTTTTAGCCTCTGGTGAAGGGGCTAAATGCATTCATAGTCTGTATTACCAAGACCCAAGGAAAAAAAAACCACCCACCACCTGTTTGCCACCTTAACTTTTTGTAAGTTAAGGGAGAACTAGAAAACACTATCAGAGCCCCCTCCCCCCCCCCACGCCACCCCTTTTATCTGCTGAAAAAACTCAAAGCCGGCCTGCCGTCCTTTCTTTTCTTCACAGCTCCAACCAGAAGACAGTGGCAAACCTAGTGGAGAACAAACAACCCTGAAGTGTGAGTCCTGGGCATGGAAGTGATCCTGTCTCCAGCACTGACCAGGCTGACTGCATCTGGTTATGACAGCCAGTAGTTTCAGCAGTAACCTTTTATCAGATCTACCTTTTATCCAGTTTCCCCCTGAGGTCCTAAACAGTAAGAATGTCTGCAGTGGATAAAGGCATAGATAGGGGAAAGAACATTCCATGAACTTTAATCAATGACTAGGGCTGTAAAAGGCAGAGGACGACCCCAGGAGTGTTTTCCCACCTCTAGCAAAGGCTTTCACCAATCAGGCAGTTAACTGTGGTGCTAGCCTCCTGGTACCCAGGTCTTCTGGCCTCTTGTTTTGCCCATCTCTCCAGATGACAGGAAGGGAGGCTTCAGTTAGTGCATCTCAAGGGTAGTTCCTGGTGGGGATGAGCTGSTGAACCCCCACAGATCCTGGGAGGACCCCCAAACCTTGAGCACTTACTCTGCTCAGGTTTGGGTACTGGTCAGAACATGGGAAGCTGGACCAGGGAGGAAGAGGGGGTGAGGTGAGGAAGTGCTCCTGAGGGTATTGGCAAGAGCCCTGTCCTGGCTCAAAGGCCAGCTGTCCCCATGGGGAGGGGCAGGCACACAGGAGACACCTGCCCCGAGAGGAAACAAAAGACAAATGCCCACCATCAGCACTCGTGCCCTGAGAGCCATTCGGGACCCCCAGGAATCCAGTGCCCGCTGCTCTCCCTCTGCCCAAGAGCTCATGCTCATCATTGCCCTCTGTGCTACTTGCCCGCAGGGCTGATGGGCTTGAATGTGGGAAGGAGGTGGCTGTAGATCTCCTATTTTTTTCATGGTCAAAAGTATATTTATTTAGGAATGCATTGCTTTTATAGTCTAAAAGTTACAGTAAAAGACTAAATCTCAATGTTTTGTTTGTTATTTGTGTGTGTGTGTGTTTAATTATGTTCAATTAGCCAACATGTAGCTCTTTTTTCAAGTGCATCTCTCTCTTTATATGTTCCCTGGGTATGAA
>NW_027405017.1:0-2133 GCF_003265705.2 Callorhinus ursinus | reverse complement strand
AGGACAATCTTTCTGAGGTGCAGATGGAACCTAGTGGACAATCTGTTCCCATTTGGACTGGCTGCCTGATGGTGTCCCAGGCCTCTCCACCAAAGGAGGCTCCAAGGTGTCTTTCTAGAGGGAACTCCAACTATCCCTCTCTCCCTTCGCTGAAAAAGCAACCCAGATTCTTCCACCTCTGCCTTCAGGGAAAATATGTGCAATTGCGTGGGATATGGTTTGGGTTGTACAGATGCCAAGGAAGTCTGGGATCCAGGTTCCAGGCCTGGGCTCTGCATTTGATTGCCCCTTTAATGCCCAGGCCGTCCATGGCCTGGGGTGGCCCAGAATACGCAGCTGGCTATAGGTGGAGCTCCAGCTGCACATGAGCCAAGGGTCGCTGCCTTGCCACCTTCACTGCAGGGCTTCTGGTGGGCTGTGGCAGTCAGATCAGTCCCCCAGGAGCCTGCTCTGGAACCTGGGCTCTAACCTATGGTTCCTCATTTCAATTACAGGCCGCATTTTGTGAGTGGGCTGCCCCTGAGGGTGCCATGTGCCTTCCCTCCTCCACCCTCTGTGTAGGTATGGGCCGTGGGCCCCCTGACGACCTGGTCAGCTCATGCACACACACTTGGCCACTTTAGTTACCCTACGATTTTCCACCAGTTCTCTTGTTATCCATTGGGCTTTTGATGGTCACCTACACATGTACCACCCCAGAGGGGGAGAGTGCTTCCTCCCCAAAATTCTTTCAAATAGGGCAGCTTCAGACTGGCCCCCAAAGTCCCTTTGTCAACATGGTGCCTGAAGGGCCCCTCAGCTTTTCACACAGCAAAGGCTTACAGAGATGTGTGTTGGGGTCACCCTGGCCCCATTAGTCCCCTCCAAGACCTGGACTCTACTTATAGTCCTCTCTTTTATTTGCAGACAATCTTTTGAGGCTTCACTACCTATTCATGCACAAGTAACCCCTCTTTCTCCCACCTGTTTCAGTCAGTTTCCTCCTGCCCTATTAGCCTCAGACCAGTCCCCCAAACATGTGCACCCCCAGGGTGAAGAGTGCTGCCTCCCTCAAATTCTTTAAAAGGTGGCAGCTTAATACTGGGTAAATGCAGTCCCTTTTTGAACTGGTGCCTGAAAGATCTTAGGACTTCTCAAAGAACCAGGGCAGGTGGATATCTGGTTGTCTCAGCACCATTTGTGGAAGAGATTATTCTTTCACCCATTGAATAGATTCAGGTGTTTAATCCATTTACTTTTAATGTTTTTTTGTACTTGAATGTACATCTGTCATTTTATAGTTACTTCCTGTGTGTCTCATGTCAATTTTTGGTTCCTTTATTCTTCTTTTAGTTCTTTTTTACATTAAGTGAATATTTTCTAGTGTAACATGTTAATTGCTTTAGTGATTTTTTTCATTGTACTTTTTGTTTCTTAGCATTTGTTTTAGGGTATACCACCTACCCCTTAACTCATCAGAATCTACCTCAGACTCATGGTTAATTCCACTGATACATAGAAACATTACTTGTATATATTTTGATGTGGATTTCTTTGACTTATCCTATTTAGTAAAATGAATTTTTTGGATATGTTCATTAGTGTTTTCATAAAACTTGATAAGTTTTCAGCAATTATTTCTTTTTTTAAAGATTTTATTTATTTATATGAGAGAGAGAATGAGATAGAGAGAGAGCATGAGAGGGGAGAGGGTTAGAGGCAAAAGCAGACTCCCTGCCAAACAGGGAGCCCAATGCGGGATCCGATCCCATGACTCCAGGATCATTACCTGCGCCGAAGGCAGTCGCTGAACCAACTGAGCCACCCAGGCACCCTCAGCAATTATTTCTTTGAATATTTTTCAGCTTCTGTCTCCTCCTTCTGGTATTTCCATAATGTGTACCTTGGTGTGCTCAGTGGTGTTCCACATCTGTGGCTCTGTTCATTTACTTTCCTTTTTTCCCTCTCAGTTCGTCAAACTGCATTATCCATCTTTAAGCTTATGGACTAAGTTTTTCTTTTAATTCGAATCTACTGTTGAGCCCCTCAACTCCAGAAATTCCATTTGGTTTATTATTTTAAGATTTTATTTATTTATTTATTTGACAGAGAGAGACAGCGAGAGAGGGAACACAAGCAGGGGGAGTGGGAGAG
>NW_027405016.1:0-2135 GCF_003265705.2 Callorhinus ursinus | reverse complement strand
GAAGACACAAAGAAATGGAAAAACGTTCCATGCTCATGGATTTAGAGAACCAACATTGTGAAGATGTCAATGCTACCTAGAGCAATCTACACATTCAATGCAATCCCCATCAAAATACCATCCACTTTTTTCAAAGAAATGGAACAAATAATCCTAAAATTTGTATGGAATCAGAAAAGACCCCAAATAGCCAGAGGAATATTGAAAAAGAAAAACAAAGCTGGCGGCATCACAATTCCCGACTTCTTGCTCTATTACAAAGCTGTCATCATCAAGACAGTATGGTACTGGCACAAAAACAGACACATAGATCAATGGAACAGAATCGAGAGCCCAGAAATGGAACCTCAGCTCTATAGTCAACTACTCTTTGACAAAGCAGGAAAGAAAGTCCAATGGAAAAAAGTCTCTTCAACAAATGGTGTTGGGAAAATTGGACAGCCACATGCAGAAGAATGAAACTGGACCATTTCCATACACCACACATGAAAATAGACTCCAAATGGTTGAAAGACCTAAACGTGAGAGAGGAGTCCATCAAAATCCTAAAGGAGAACACAGGCAGCAACGTCCTCAACCTCAGCCGCAGCAACTTCTTCCTAGAAACATCACCAAAGGCATGTGAAGCTAGGGCAAAAATGAACTCTTGGGATTTCATCAAGATAAAAACCTTTTGCACAGCAAAAGAAACAGTCCACAATATCAAAAGACAACCCACAGAATGGGAGAAAATATTTGCAAATGACTATCAGATAAGGGCCAGTATCCAAAATCTATAAGGAACTAATCAAACTCAACACTCAAAGAACAAATAACCCAATCAAGAAATGGGCAGAAGACATGAACAGACATTTTTCCAAAGAAGACATCCAGATGTCCAATAGACACATGAAAAACTGTTCAACATCACTCAGCACAAGGGAAATCCAAATGAAAACCTCCATGAGATATCACCTCACACCTGTCAGAATGGCTAAAATTAACAAGTCAGTAAACGACAGATGTTGGTGGGGATGCGGACAAAGGGGAACCCTCCTACACTGTTGGTGGGAATGCAAGCTGGCGCAACCCCTCTGGAAAACAGTATGGAGGTTCCTCAAACAGTTGAAAATAGAGCTACCATACAATCCAGCAATGCACTAATGGGTATTTACCACAAAGATACAAATGTAGGGATCCGAAGGGGTATGTGCACCCCGATGATTATAGCAGCAATGTCCACAATAGCCAAACTGTGGAAAGAGCCAAGATGTCCATCGACAGATGAATGGATAAAGAAGAAGTGGTATATATACACAATGGAATATTATGCAGCCATGAAAGGAATGAGATCTTGCCATTTGCAATGACATGGATGGAACTGTAGGGTGTTATGCTGAGTGACATAAGTCAATCAGAGAAAGACATGTATCATATGACCTCACTGATATGAGGAAGTCTTAATCTCAGGAAACAAACTGAGGGTTTTGGAATGGTGGGGTGTGGGAAGGATGGGGTGGCTGGGTGATAGACACTGGGGAGGGTATGTGCTATGATAAGCGCTGTGAATTGTGCAAGGCTGTTGATATCACCAATGTGTACGTCTGAAACAAATAAGGCAATATATGTTAAGAAAAAAAAAAGATAGCAGGAGGGAAGAATGAAGGGGGGTAAATCGGAGGGTGAAGACAGTCAAGGAGAGATGATGGACTCTGAAAAATAAACTGGGAGTTTTAGAGGGGAATGGGGTGCGGGGATGGGTTAACCTGGTGATGGGTTTTAAAGAGGGCACGTTCTGCATGGAGCACTGGGTGTTATGCACAAACAATGAATCATGGAACACTACATCAAAAACTAATGATGTAATGTATGGTGATTAACATAACAATAAAAAATTTTAAAGAAAAAAAACTTATGTACACTCCTAAATTATACATACAACTTGCACTATATACTCTTCACCTTTGTACAGGTCCTTTAATTCTCCAAAGTGTACCCTTTACATATACAAGTTATTGTGTATAATTTTACACCAATGATTTATTCTGTGGAAAAAAATCTAATGGTGCATGGCTACGGGTAGGATCTAGAGCACAGGGAGCTGAGTCACACTTAAGAAGGGTGCGAGATAGCACTTCCAACGGGGAAGAAAGCCA
>NW_027405015.1:0-2135 GCF_003265705.2 Callorhinus ursinus | reverse complement strand
TAGGATTTTGATGGACTCCTGTCTCACATTTAGGTCTTTCAACCATTTGGAGTCTATTTTTGTGTGTGGTGTAAGGAAGTGGCCCAGTTTCATTCTTCTGCATGTGGCTGTCCAGTTTTCTCAACACCATTTGTTGAAGAGACTGTCTTTTTTCCATTGGACATTCTTTCCTACTTTGTTGAAGATTAGTTGACCATAGAGTTGAGGGTCCATCTCTGGGCTCTCTATTCTGTTCCATTGATCGATGTGTCTGTTTTTGTGCCAGTACCATACTGTCTTGATGATGGCAGCTTTGTAATAGAGCTTGAAGTCCAGAATTGTGATGCCACCAGCTTTGCTTTGCTTTTTCAGCATTCCTCTGGCTATTCGGGGTCTTTTCTGGTTCCATACGAATTTTAGGATAATTTGTTCCATTTCTTTGAAAAGAGTTCATAGTATTTTGATAGGGATTGCATTAAATGTGTAGAGTGCTCTAGGTAGCATAGACATTTTCACAATATTTGTTCTTCCAATCCATGAGCATGGAACGTTTTCCATTTCTTTGTGTCTTCCTCAATTTCTTTCATGAGTATTTTATAGTTTTCTGAGTACAGATTCTTTGCCTCTTTGGTTAGATTTATTCCTAGGTATCTTATGGTTTTGGGTGCAATTGTAAATGGGATCGACTCCTTAATTTCTCTTTCTTCTGTCTTGTTGTTGGTGTATAGGAATGCCACTGATTTCTGTGCATTGATTTTATATCCTGCCACTTTACTGAATTCCTGTATGAGTTCTAGCAGTTTTGGGGTGGAGTCTTTTGGGTTTTCCACATAAAGTATCATATCATCTGCAAAGAGTGAGAGTTTGACTTCTTCTTTGCTGATTTGGATGCCTTTTATTTCTTTTTGTTGTCTGATTGCTGTGGCTAGGACTTCTAGTACTATGTTGAATAGCAGTAATAGTGGACATCCCTGCCATGTTCCGGACCTTAGGGGAAAAGCTCTCAGTTTTTCGCCATTGAGAATGATATTCGCTGTCGGTTTTTCATAGATGGCTTTTATGATATTGAGGTATGTACCCTCTATCTCGATACTCTGAAGAGTTTTAATCATGAAAGGATGCTGTTCTTTGTCAAGTGCTTTTTCTGCATCTATTGAGAGGATCATATGGTTCTTGTTCTTTCTTTTATTAACTTATTGTATCACACTGATTGACTTGCAGGTGTTGAATCAGCCTTGCAGCCCAGGAATAAATCCCAGTTGGTCATGGTGAATTCATGTACTTTTAATGTACTGTTGGATCCTATTGGCTAGTATTTTGGTGAGAGTTTTTGCATCCATGTTCATCGGGGATATTGGTCTGCAATTCTCCTTTTTGATGGGGTCTTTGTCTGGTTTTGGGATCAAGGTAATGGTGGCCTCATAAAATGCATTTGGAAGTTTTCCTTCCATTTCTATTTTTTGGAACAGTTTCAGAGGAATAGGTATTAATTCTTCTTTAAATGTTTGGTAGAATTACCCTGGGAAGCCATCTGGCCCTGGGCTTTTGTTTGTTGGGAGATTTTTGATGACTGCTTCAATTTCCTTAGTGGTTATAGGTCTGTTCAGGTTTTCTATTTCATCCTGGTTCAGTTTTGGTAGTTCATACATCTCTAGGAATGCATCCATTTCTTCCAGATTACCTAATTTGCTGGCATATAGTTGCTCATAATATGTTCTTGTAATTGTTTGTATTTCTTTGGTGTTGGTTGTGATCTCTCCTCTTTCATTCATGATTTTATTTATTTGGGTCGTTTCTCTTTTCTTTCTGGTAAGTCTGGCCAGGGGGTTATCAATCTTGTTAATTCTTTCAAAGAACCATCTCCTAGTTTTGTTGATCTCTTCTACTGTTCTTTTGGTTTCTATTTCATTGATTTCTGCTCTGATCTTTATTATTTCTCTTCTCCTGCTGGGTTTAGGCTTTATTTGCTGTTCTTTCTTCAGCTCCTTTAGGTGTAGGGTTAGGTTGTGTATTTGAGACCTTTCTTGTTTCTTGAGAAAGGCTTGTATTGCTATGTACTCTCCTCTTAGGACCGCCTTTGCTGCATCCCAAAGATTTTGAACAGTTGTGTTTTCATTTTCATTGGTCTCCATGAAATTTTTTTAATTCTTCTTTAA
>NW_027405014.1:0-2135 GCF_003265705.2 Callorhinus ursinus | reverse complement strand
TAGGATTTTGATGGACTCCTGTCTCACATTTAGGTCTTTCAACCATTTGGAGTCTATTTTTGTGTGTGGTGTAAGGAAGTGGCCCAGTTTCATTCTTCTGCATGTGGCTGTCCAGTTTTCTCAACACCATTTGTTGAAGAGACTGTCTTTTTTCCATTGGACATTCTTTCCTACTTTGTTGAAGATTAGTTGACCATAGAGTTGAGGGTCCATCTCTGGGCTCTCTATTCTGTTCCATTGATCGATGTGTCTGTTTTTGTGCCAGTACCATACTGTCTTGATGATGGCAGCTTTGTAATAGAGCTTGAAGTCCAGAATTGTGATGCCACCAGCTTTGCTTTGCTTTTTCAGCATTCCTCTGGCTATTCGGGGTCTTTTCTGGTTCCATACGAATTTTAGGATAATTTGTTCCATTTCTTTGAAAAGAGTTCATAGTATTTTGATAGGGATTGCATTAAATGTGTAGAGTGCTCTAGGTAGCATAGACATTTTCACAATATTTGTTCTTCCAATCCATGAGCATGGAACGTTTTCCATTTCTTTGTGTCTTCCTCAATTTCTTTCATGAGTATTTTATAGTTTTCTGAGTACAGATTCTTTGCCTCTTTGGTTAGATTTATTCCTAGGTATCTTATGGTTTTGGGTGCAATTGTAAATGGGATCGACTCCTTAATTTCTCTTTCTTCTGTCTTGTTGTTGGTGTATAGGAATGCCACTGATTTCTGTGCATTGATTTTATATCCTGCCACTTTACTGAATTCCTGTATGAGTTCTAGCAGTTTTGGGGTGGAGTCTTTTGGGTTTTCCACATAAAGTATCATATCATCTGCAAAGAGTGAGAGTTTGACTTCTTCTTTGCTGATTTGGATGCCTTTTATTTCTTTTTGTTGTCTGATTGCTGTGGCTAGGACTTCTAGTACTATGTTGAATAGCAGTAATAGTGGACATCCCTGCCATGTTCCGGACCTTAGGGGAAAAGCTCTCAGTTTTTCGCCATTGAGAATGATATTCGCTGTCGGTTTTTCATAGATGGCTTTTATGATATTGAGGTATGTACCCTCTATCTCGATACTCTGAAGAGTTTTAATCATGAAAGGATGCTGTTCTTTGTCAAGTGCTTTTTCTGCATCTATTGAGAGGATCATATGGTTCTTGTTCTTTCTTTTATTAACTTATTGTATCACACTGATTGACTTGCAGGTGTTGAATCAGCCTTGCAGCCCAGGAATAAATCCCAGTTGGTCATGGTGAATTCATGTACTTTTAATGTACTGTTGGATCCTATTGGCTAGTATTTTGGTGAGAGTTTTTGCATCCATGTTCATCGGGGATATTGGTCTGCAATTCTCCTTTTTGATGGGGTCTTTGTCTGGTTTTGGGATCAAGGTAATGGTGGCCTCATAAAATGCATTTGGAAGTTTTCCTTCCATTTCTATTTTTTGGAACAGTTTCAGAGGAATAGGTATTAATTCTTCTTTAAATGTTTGGTAGAATTACCCTGGGAAGCCATCTGGCCCTGGGCTTTTGTTTGTTGGGAGATTTTTGATGACTGCTTCAATTTCCTTAGTGGTTATAGGTCTGTTCAGGTTTTCTATTTCATCCTGGTTCAGTTTTGGTAGTTCATACATCTCTAGGAATGCATCCATTTCTTCCAGATTACCTAATTTGCTGGCATATAGTTGCTCATAATATGTTCTTGTAATTGTTTGTATTTCTTTGGTGTTGGTTGTGATCTCTCCTCTTTCATTCATGATTTTATTTATTTGGGTCGTTTCTCTTTTCTTTCTGGTAAGTCTGGCCAGGGGGTTATCAATCTTGTTAATTCTTTCAAAGAACCATCTCCTAGTTTTGTTGATCTCTTCTACTGTTCTTTTGGTTTCTATTTCATTGATTTCTGCTCTGATCTTTATTATTTCTCTTCTCCTGCTGGGTTTAGGCTTTATTTGCTGTTCTTTCTTCAGCTCCTTTAGGTGTAGGGTTAGGTTGTGTATTTGAGACCTTTCTTGTTTCTTGAGAAAGGCTTGTATTGCTATGTACTCTCCTCTTAGGACCGCCTTTGCTGCATCCCAAAGATTTTGAACAGTTGTGTTTTCATTTTCATTGGTCTCCATGAAATTTTTTTAATTCTTCTTTAA
>NW_027405013.1:0-2136 GCF_003265705.2 Callorhinus ursinus | reverse complement strand
TCTCAAAATGTTAAAGAGACCCAGCAATTTCCCTTCCAAGGGAATGGAAAACAAACATCCAAAGCAGCACTATTCATAATAGCAACAAAGCAGAAACAAGAAAATGCCCGTCAAAACTGGTCGAGGGGGGCGCCTGGGTGGCTCAGTCGTTAAGCGTCTGCCTTCGGCTCAGGTCATGATCCCAGGGTCCTGGGATCGAGCCCCGCATCGGGCTCCCTGCTCAGCGGGAAGCCTGCTTCTCCCTCTCCCACTCCCCCTGCTTGTGTTCCCTCTCTCGCTGTGTCTCTCTGTCAAATAAATAAATAAAATCTTTAAAAAAAAAACTGGTCGAAGGATAAACAAAATATGATAGATCATACAACAGAATATTAGCCAGAAATATAAAGCAACAGGGCGCCTGGCTGGCTCAGTCAGTAGAGCATGGGACTCTTGCTCTGAGGGTTGTGAGTTCAAGCCCCATGTTGGGCATGGAGCCTACTTTAAAAAAAAAAAAAAAAGAACAAATAAGTAGAAACAAAGTACTGATCTATCCTACAATGAGGATGAACCTCAAAAACATGATGCATATGTGAACTCTCTAGAAGAGACAAATCTACACAGAAAGAGTAGATCAGTGGTGACCTGGGCAGGGCAAGAACAGAGTGACTGCCAAAGGGCTTGAGGCAACTTCTGGGAGTGACGGAACTGTCCTAAAATTGGACTATAGTGATGTATGCACAACTCTGTAAATCTACCATAAATCATCGAATTGTTACATATAATGAGTAAATTTTATGGTATGTAAATGAGAAGACTGTTTTAAAAAAATCTACAAAGACACCTCAGAATAAAACATCAGAATATCTAGGATAGGGGGAAAACAGTAGCCACAATCCTACACAATTTAGCAATAACATACACTAGGAAGACAATGGAAAACATCCTCAAAGTCCTGAGCTACATAGGGCTCAACTGTGAAGAGCCAAACTGTCATTCAAGAGTGCCATTTTCCAACACGTCAACACCAAGGCCACACTATTTACTCACAGATGCCAATGGAAATACAACCAAACTACTTACAACTAGATTCCAGCAAACTCCTGATATCAAAACCAGGTTGCCAATTTGTCTTCATTTCATTTAAAGAGAGATACGGAATTCCAGGAAGTAGGAAGCGTATAATCCAGATTTTTAGTGTATATACATACACACACACACACACACACACACACACAGACACACACACACACACACACACAAATTTGTTTTCTTCGAGTTCTATGGGGCCCTTTTGCTGCTTTTGATCTCAGAGAGGCTAGCATAGGGGTTTCAACCACCATGAACTGAAGCAGCTTTCCAGCTAGAGAATTCAAAGAGACAAGCCCTATTTCCTTTTCCCTTCATGGGAGCCAGATATCTAAGAATGGAGACACAAGGGAAGAGAAATTTCAATGAACACACACAACAAGAAAGACATGGTTCACAAAAATAGTTTGGAAAAGACTCAAAGCTCAACAACTCCCCCAGAAGGATAAACTTATAAAGATCCACACGGAGATACATCATAGTTAAAGTGTTGAAACCCAAAGACAAAAACAGAGTTTTGAAAGCAAGAAGAGACAAGCGACCTGCCACATTCAAGAGATTCACAGTAAGAAGCAGTCCAATGTAATCAATCACCAACCACCAAGTAGCTGGCTGAGGAGCCTAGACAACACAGCCATACTGGAGACTCAGTGTTGGTCTCCAGTTTGGGTGTGCAGCAGCGGCCGTGGCCAGGCTGGCCTTGGTGAGTTGAAGTCCATGTTGCTGAGACCCATCATGACTTCCATCTCTGTCACCGTGGTCACTTTGTTCATGGGCCTACTGGGCAACTGCAGGAGATGCTGGGGAAACAGGCTGGCTGGGATCCAGAGAAAAGGTCATCCTAGCCACTTGATTATCACAATCCTCCTCTGCTGAAGAGGCTCTGGTGAGCATTCACATGGGATACATCTTTGCCTTTTGTCCCACTCACAGAAGTCTATCCATATAATTCCACCCCAGACCTCCCTGTCATGAAGTTTCCAATCATGTTTCTTCCATTCCCCAAACATCCAGCCAAACCACCGGCCACAGCCAATCAGTAAGCAGTTGAGCCTCTAGCCGTTCCTCCTT
>NW_027405012.1:0-2136 GCF_003265705.2 Callorhinus ursinus | reverse complement strand
GGAGCTGGAGAAAGAACAGCAAATAAAGCCTAAACCCAGCAGGAGAAAAGAAATCATAAAGATCAGAGCAGAAATCAATGAACTAGAAACCAAAAGAACAGTAGAACAGATCAACGAAACTAGGAGCTGGTTCTTTGAAAGAATTAACAAGATTGATAAACCCCTGGCCAGACTGATCAAAAAGAAAAGAGAAATGACCCAAATCAACAAAATCATGAATGAAAGAGGAGAGATCACAACCAACACCAAAGAAATACAAACAATTATAAGAACATACTATGAGCAACTCTATGCCAGCAAATTAGATAACCTGGAAGAAATGGGTGCATTCCTAGAGATGTATCAACTACCAAAACTGAACCAGGAAGAAATAGAACACCTGAACAGACCTATAACCGCTAAGGAAATTGAAGCTGTCATCAAAAATCGCCCAAGAAACAAAAGCCCAGGGCCAGATGGCTTCCCAGGGGAATTCTACTAAGCATTTAAAGTAGAATTAATACCTATTCTCCTGAAACTGTTCCAAAAAATAGAAATGGAAGGAAAACTTCCAAACTCGTTTTATGAGGCCACCATTACCTTGATACCCAAACCAGACAAAGACCCCATCAAAGAGGAAAATTACAGACCAATATCCTTGATGAACATGGATGCAAAAATTCTCACCAAAATACTAGCCAATAGGATTCAACAGTACATTAAAAAGATTATTCACCATGACCAAGTGGGATTTATCCCTGGGCTGCATGGTTGGTTCAACATCTGCAAATCAATCAATGTGATACAATACATTAACAAAAGAAAGAACACGAATCATATGATTCTCTCAATAGATGCAGAAAAAGCATTTGACAAAGTACAGCATCCTTTCTTGATCAAAACTCTTAAGAGTACAGTGATATAGGTTACATACCTCAATGTCTTAAAAGCCATCTATGAAAAACCTACAGCAAATATCATTCTCAATGGGGAAAAGTTGAGAGCTTTTCCCCTAAGGTAGGAACGCAGCAGGGATGTCCACTCTCACCACTGCTATTCATCATGGTATTAGAAGTCCTAGCCACAGCAATCAGACAACAAAAAGAAATCAAAGGCATCCAAATCAGCAAAGAGGAAGTCAAACTCTCACTCTTTGCAGATGATATGATACTGTATGTGGAAAACCCAAAAGACTCCACCCCAAAACTGCTAGAATCATACAGGAATTCAGTAAACTGTCAGGATATAAAATCAGTGCACAGAATTCAGTGGCATTCCTATACACCAACAAGACAGAAGAGAGACAAATCAAGGAGTCGATCCCATTTACAATTGCACCCCAAACCATAAGATACCTAGGAATAAATTTAACCAAGGAGGCAAAGGATCTGTACTCAGAAAACTCTAAAATACTCATGAAGAAATTGAAGAAGACACAAAGAAATGGAAAAACGTTCCATGCTCATGGAATGGAAGAATAAACATTGTGAAGATGTCAATGCTACCTAGAGCAATCTACACATTCAATGCAATCCCCATCAAAATACCATCCACTTTTTTCAAAGAAATGGAACAAAAAATCCTAAAATTTGTATGGAACCAGAAGAGACTCCGAATAGCCAGTGGAATATTGAAAAAGAAAAGCAAAGACAGCATCATCATAATTCCAGACTTCCAGCTCTATTAGAAAGCTGTCATCATCAAGATAGTATGGTACTGGCACAAAAACAGACATATCTATCAATGGAACAGAATAGTGAGCCCAGAAATGGACCCTCAACTCTATGGTCAACTCCTCTTTGACAAAGCAGGAAAGAATGTCCAATGGAAAAAAGACAGTCTCTTCAACAAATGATGTTGGGGAAATTGGACAGCCACAAGCAGAAGAATGAAACTGGACCATTTCCTTACACCACACACAAAAATAGACTCCAAATGGTTGAAAGACCTAAACGTGAGACAGGAGTCCATCAAAATCCTAAAGGAGAATACAGGCAGCAACCTCTTCGACCTCAGTGCAGCAACTTCTTCCTAGAAACATCGCCAAAGGCAAGGGAAGCAAGGGCCAAAATGAACTATTGGGATTTCATCAAGATAAAAATCTTTTGCACAGCAAAAGAAACAGTCCACAAAACCAAAAGACAACCAACAGAATGG
>NW_027405011.1:1139-2137 GCF_003265705.2 Callorhinus ursinus | reverse complement strand
AAAGGTTACTTCTAGGAAACAGATGATCAGAATATATTTTGTAAGCAATAAGTGAATAGAGAAAATGGGATCCCCTGCAATCTTTTACCTGCAGGGAAATGAAGTAACTCCTGCACCAAATGGAGAATGCTGACAGTTCCTGAAGTTTTCCTTCTTGCCTCAACTAGAGGGAACAGGAAAGCCCAGGAGGTTTGTGCTTCACGAGAAGTTTCACCTCCAGTCCTGACATGAAGATGACACTGTGCCAAATGTGCCTGATGCTTTCTCTGAATCCTGACTTCCTGTGAGAAGCTGCATCACTGACTCACATGCTGATGTTCAAAACGTTGAGGCTCCTGGAGCCAGAGCAGAGAAGTGCTGTCAGGTGGGGATGAGAAGGCACCTCCGTCCTATGGCCTGCAAACCTGCTTCGGTTTCTGGGAGAAGGGGAAACACACACTTGTTTTTTAAGTAGTCATTATCTTCATTCTAAAGTAGACCAATGACTTTGACATTTTTGGAAAAGCGAAATTACTCTTCCGAATGAACACCTCAACTCATCTCTTCCTCATGCAACTTGACTGGGGTCTGGTTTACTCCAGCCTCCAGGCCCCCACCTGGAGGATCCTCCTGTACCACCCTGACAGCCCATTAACAGCATTCCTGGGGGCACAATGCTGAATTTGGGGGACGCCTCTGGGGCTTCTTGCCACCGCACCTGTGCCTGGGGAAGCAAGAACCTGAGGACCCTCCCAGGCGATCCTGATGGACCATTACCACCATCGCTGAGGACATAGGACACAATGCTGAAGTTGGAGGACTGCTCTGGGGCTACTTGCCACCACACCTGTGCCTCGGGGGAGCAGGAACCTGGACAGCCCTCCCAGACGATCACAACGGACCATTACCACCATCCCTGGGGAACATGGGGCATAATGCTGAAATTGGGGGATGGCTCTGTGGCTTCTTGCCACTGCACCTGTGCCTGGGGGAGAAGGAACCTGAAGGGCCCTCCAAGA
>NW_027405011.1:0-1039 GCF_003265705.2 Callorhinus ursinus | reverse complement strand
AGTAGACCAATGACTTTGACATTTTTTGAAAAGCGAAATTACTCTTCTGAATGAACACCTCAACTCATCTCTTCCTCATGCAACTTGACTGGGGTCTGGTTTACTCCAGCCTCCAGGCCCCCACCTGGAGGATCCTCCTGTACCACCCTGACAGCCCATTACCAGCATTCCTGGGGGCACAATGCTGAATTTGGGGGACGCCTCTGGGGCTTCTTGCCACAGCACCTGTGCCTGGGTAAGCAAGAACCTGAGGACCCTCCCAGGCGATCCTGATGGACCATTACCACCATCCCTGAGGACATGGGACACAATGCTGAAGTCGGAGGACTGCTCTGGGGCTACTTGCCACCATACCTGTGCCTCGGGGGAGCAGGAACCTGGAGGGCCCTCCCAGACGATCACATCGGACCATTACCACCATCCCTGGGGAACATGGGGCATAATGCTGAAATTGGGGGATGGCTCTGTGGCTTCTTGCCACTGCACCTGTGCCTGGGGGAGAAGGAACCTGAAGGGCCCTCCAAGACGATCATATGGACCATTACCACCATCCCCCTGAGGACATGGGGCACAATGCTGAAGTTGGAGGATGGCTCTGGGGCTTGTTGCCACCACACCTGTGCCTGGGGGAGCAGGAACCTGTAGGGCCCTCCAAGACGATCATAACGGACCATTACCACCAACCCCCTGAGGACATGGGGCAAAATGCTAAGTTGGAGTCCCTTGGTCCTGAAACCAGCAGGAAGGGAGCACCAAGGGCAGGGAGGAGACTCCAGGAGGATTCCCATCCAGGGAAAGGGGGCCCACTGGAGGGCACTGAAGCAGCCCAGCCCCACCGACCCACAGGCCATTTGCTCAGGATCACATCCCGCACTCACTTAGCACGTTGTCCGTCTTCGTGTGTGGACAGGGACCGGCCCACTCAGTGCTGGTGCACTTCCAGAGGAGTACTAGAAGCTTTTCAGTGCTTGCTCGTGGGTCAGAGGACCAACGCCCAAAGAAGCAAAGGATATCCCTCTTCCTCCGGAGCTGGGGAAGG
>NW_027405010.1:1670-2138 GCF_003265705.2 Callorhinus ursinus | reverse complement strand
TTTTCTGGAAGGTAGGACGTGCGGAGAAGTGAATCCGAGGCGATATTTGGGAGGATAGACGGTGGGGGAGAGGGCCTCCGTCGGCCGCTTCTGGCAAGTGATAGAGCCGCGGAGCACAAAATCGGAACTTTTAGAAGTCGGCTTTGCGGAGGGACGTCGCTCCAGTGGCTAAGCTGGGGGTGGAACCCTCGCGGGACAGTGTGGTCTCAGAACCCTCGGGGTCACAGAAAGACCGGGGGTGCGTGAGTGCGGCAGAGCTCCCAAGTATCGGAGCGGGGAAGCCGGCTGCAGAGACGGAGCCGAGGCGCGGGCTCTCAGCTCGGGGTTGCCATAAACTGTGATCCGCGGCCCAGTCGGGCTACTGCTCCTCCAGCAGGGACCCAACAAGCAGCAGAGCCGGGGACACTCCCCTTCCTCCCCCGGGAGGAGCAGCGCAGGAGAGCACCGCAGGGATCTGCTGGGTTTGGA
>NW_027405010.1:0-1570 GCF_003265705.2 Callorhinus ursinus | reverse complement strand
GAGACCAGGGAGACGGGAGTGACTGCTTTTCTCTGGGGGCGCACTGACGAGTGGGGGCCCAAGTTCTCAGCTTCTCCGGGCGGAGATTGGGAGGCCACCATTTTCACCCTGGTCCTCCAAAGCTGTACTGAGAGCTTGCAGGGAACAAAAGCTCCTGAGAGCAAAGCCGAGCAGCTTGCTTAGCCCGGACCGACAAGGGCGGGGCAATTCCGCCTCCGGCAAAGACATTTGGGAACCACGGCAACAGGCCCCTCCCCCAGAAGATCAGCACGAACAGCCAGCAAGCCAAGACCAAGTTTACCGATCAAGGAGAACGGGAGAACTCCAGCGCTAGGGGAATACTGCACGTAGAATTCATGGCTTTTCTTACTATGATTCATTAGTTTTTCAAAGTTAATTTTTTAACTGTTTTTTTATTTTTATTTTTCCCTTTTTCAACCAACATCTTATCAATCCCTTTTTTAAAAAACATTTTTTATTTTTCATTTTTAGAGTCATATTTTTATCCCTTCATAGTAGTTACCCTTATTTTTGGCATATATATATAAGTTGTTCTCTCTTTAAAGTTTTGAGATACAATCTCTTCTAACAGATCAAAATATACCCTAAATCACTAGTGTATGGCTTTGTTCTATTCTTCCACCTGATCACATTCTCTCCCTTTTTTTTCTTTTTCTTTTGAAATCTTCTTCTTTCTTTTTAAAAACAACTTCTTCTTATCAATTCCTTTTATAAAATCTTTTATAATTTTCATCTTTACAGTCATCTGCCATCCCTTCATTATATCAACCCTTATTTTGTACATATATGTCTTTCTTCCCTTAGTTTTAGCAGACACTTTCTTCTAACAGACCAAAATATGCCCAAAAGCTAGTGTGTGGCACTGATATATGCACTAGCCTGATCATATTCTGTTTTTTTTTTGTTTTGTTCTGTTTTTGTTTGTTTTTATCTTTTTCTTTTTCCTTTTTTTTTCTCTTCTTTCTTTCCCTTTCTTGTCCCCTGGTTGCAGGTCTTTTCTGATTTACATAGAGTATATTTGTTGGAGACGTCGTTAACCTGTTAGCATTCTGTTCTCTCATTCATCTGTTCTCCTCTGGACAAAATGACAAGATAAAAAAAATCACCTCAGCAAAAAGAACAAGAGGTAGTACCGTCTGCCAGGGACCTACTCAACACTGACATTAGTACGATGTCGGACCTAGAGTTCAGAATCATGACTTTAAAGATACTAGCTGGGCTTGAAAAAAGTGTGGACGTTATTAGAGAAATGCTTCCTGGAGAAATAAAAGAACTAAAATCTAACCAAGTCGAAATCAAAAAGGCTATTGATGAGGTGCAATCCAAAATGGGGGCACTAACTGCTAGGATAAATGAGGCAGAAGAGAGAATCAGTGATATAGAAGACCAAATGATGGAAAATAAAGAGGCTGAGAAAAAGAGAGAGAAACAACTACAGGATCACGAGGGCAGAATTCGAGAGATAAGCGATACGATAAGACGAAACAACATGAGAATAATTGGGATCCCAGAAGAAGAAGAAAGAGAGAGAGGGGCAGAAGGTATATTG
>NW_027405009.1:0-2138 GCF_003265705.2 Callorhinus ursinus | reverse complement strand
GTGCCATCGGGTAGGTGGAATGAACATTTAGCAGCTGAGTAATGGGCTGTCTCCCTTCAAAGATAGTCCCAGGGTGGGTTTTCAAGGCCGTGTGTATGGAGGGGACTCTCTAAGAGGAGACAGGAGACTGTCCCCTAACCCTAGAGTGTTGAGAAAGGACAAAGAGACGTGAGAGTAGAGACTGCAAGTGGGGGAGGTAGGAAGGAGTAGGGAGGAACTCACTCCAGCCAGTGTAGCCTCATTTTAGTCCAGGCCACTCAGACCATTCCTTAGATCAACAGTAAGACATTCAGCATCAGAGATTGACTTCCTTAAAGCAAACATCTCCAGCCTGGATGGCCACTTCCACGATAATTCCCGTGAATTGCTGCTGGGGATTGGTGAGCTGAAGGCAAGCGAATTCCTGGTAGGGTCACAGTGTGACAGGTGGTTTGGAATGGCCTGGATTTTGAATCATCCTGGGAGCCAAGCAAAGCGCCCGTCACAGTGGGTGGTCAACTGCCCTTTGGGAAGAACCTGGGGGACTGAGCTGACATTGCAAAAAAATGGGGGAAAGTGGCCAAACTGCACTTCTCTGATGTTTCACTGAGGCTCAACTGGAAGAACCTCCAGCATATCCCATGACCAGAACCCTAACGTAGAGGTGAATTGGGATTGAAATTGTTCTTGCGGCACAGACACCTCCTGCAGGGCACAGGTGGATTTGAGAAAGTGAGGGCAGCTCTTGGTTCAGGGGTTCAGGACATTTCCTTGGGGGCCCTGGGCCAGTGTCAGGTCCTCAGGATCTCTCTCTCCAGGGAAACAACTACATTCCTGTCCCAGATCCATCACTCACCAGAGACAGTCACTTCATCTCCCTACCTTTTTAGGGCCTTCCACTATAAAATATGGGTTACCACCCCATATCTTCCACTCCAATGGTGCTGGTGTGGGATAACAAGAGGGGATGATACACTTTCTCTGAGAGCTGTAAAGCTTCATTCCCACGTGAGGGAGAAAGACTGAGCTTCCAACCTCCCAGGCAGTGGAGTCATCCGAGTCCCATGTCTGGATTCACCCACTACCAGGTGTCTAGCTCATTCTATAGGAAATCAGAACCTGAATACCTCCGGAGCAATTGTGAAGCATCAGTCCTTTACTATGTGCGAGGCTCTACTTGGAGGAAATCACTTTTAGCATTTACAACAGCACACTGATGAACAGGAGGTATGAATATTTCCACATTTCAGAGCAGGAAACTGAGACACAGAGGGCTCTCGGTAACTCTCTCAGGTATGGGGACCTTCTAAATGGGATGTGAATCCAGGTCATCAGGCATGGTCACTGTGCTTTTGTTGCCTTTCTTTCACGTCCCTGCTACCTCACAGTAGTTGCCCACAAAACCTGTCTGTTGGGGGACGTCAGGGCACACCGCCCTGCAACATCTTCCTAAGTACAACGTTGAAGGACAAATGTCTGCTAGACAGCTGGTGAGTAGGGGGAGCAGAAGGTTGAACTAGGAGTAAATTATGACTCCTGCCCCGATGGCAAGATGCCAACAATGCTCTCTATTTCTATGCATTTCCCACGACTCTGTGTGGAAGGAGAGAAGGAAGTTGTGGAGCCCTCCACAACCACATCGGTGTCTTCCAAAAAAAAAAAAAAAAAAGAAAAGTGTCCGCTTCTCCCTCCAAAACCAGGTCTTCCATATTGGGGACACCATGGAAGGTACTGTGGAAATTTACTCATTAAGTTGATTTAGAAATAATTCTTTTATTCAGTAGCATAGGCATAACAGAAGAATATAAAAATGCTGAGACAATTTTCTTATTATTTCATATACACATATTTAAATATATTAAGTCCATCACCATTAACTATAGAAGTCAAGATGAATTTCTCCCTGAAACTGGATCCATGTGTCATAGGAAAAAACTGTCTACTAGCTGAATGTATGGACCTTAGCTATTTTTTGAACACAAGTTAATACAGATCTCTCTATGAAACTCTTGTTTCTCGATTTTTGGTAACTAGGCAACCATGTTTTGAACCGGTTTAGATTAACATAAAATTGGAACAGATGACAGGAAGTTTCCATATGCCACCCCTCCACTTCCCTCCATTAACCACATCTTACATGTGTGTACAATATACCTTAC
>NW_027405008.1:628-2139 GCF_003265705.2 Callorhinus ursinus | reverse complement strand
CTCTGATTGACTTATTTCGCTCAGCATAACACCCTCAAGTTCCATCCGTGTCGTTGGAAATGGCAAGATCTCATTTCTTTTGAGGGCTGCACAATATTCCATTGTGTATATATACCACCTCTTCTTTATCCATTCATCTGTCGATGGACATCTTGGCTCTTTCCACAGTTTGGCTATTGTGGACATTGCTGCTATAAAATTTAGGGTGCACGTACCCCTTCCGGTCCCTACATTTGTATCTTTGGGGTAAATACCCAGTAGTGCAATTGCTGGATCGAATGGTAGCTCTAATTTCCACTGTTTGAGGAACCTCCACACGGTTTTCCAGAGGGGTTGCCCCAGCTTGCATTCCCACCATCAGTGTAGGAGGGTTCCCCTTTCTCCACTTCCCCGCCAACATCTGTCGTTCCCTGAATTGTTAATTTTAGCTATTCGGACAGGTATGAGGTGGTATCTCATGGAGGTTTCGATTTGGATTTCCCTGATGCCGAGCGATTTGGAGCACTTCTTCATGTGCATGTTGACCGTTTATGTCTTCTTTTGAAAAATGTCTGTTCCTCTCTTCTGCCCATTTCTTGATTGGATTATTTGTTCTTTGCGTGTTGAGTTTGATAGCTTCTTTATAGATTTTGGATACTAGCCCTTTATCTGATATGTCATTTACAAATATTTTCTCCCATTCTTTCGGTTGTCTTTGGGTTTTGTGGACTGTTTCTTTTGCTGTGCAAAAGCTTTTTATCTTGATGAAATCCCAATAGTTCATTTTTGCCCTGGCTTCCTGTGCCTTTGGTGATGTTTCCAGGAAGATTTTGCTGCGGCTGAGGTCGAAGAGTTTGGTACCTGTGTTCTCCTTTAAGATTTAGATGGACTCCTGTCTCAGGTTTAGGTCTTTCAACCATTTGGAGTCTATTTTTGTGTGTGGTGTAAGGACATGGTCGGGTTTCATTCTTCTGCATGTGGCCACCCACTTTTTTCAAAGAAATGGAACAAATAATCCTAAAATTTGTATGGAACCAGAAGAGACCCCGAATACCCAGAGGAATATTCAAAAAGAAAAGCAAAGCTGGCGGCATCACAATTCCGGACTTCCAGCTCTATTACATAGCTGTCATCATCAAGACAGTATGGTACCGGCACAAAAACAGACACATAGATCAACGGAAGAGAATCGAGAGCCCAGAAAGGGACCCTCAACTCTATGGTCAACTTACCTTTGACAAAGCAGGAAAGAATGTCCAGTGGAATAAAGACTGTCTCTTCAACAAATGGTGTTCGTAAAAAACCCCCAGACTGGGAAGGTGTCCACAGGGCAGAAAGTGAAGACCAGAGACCACACCACCAGTTTGCATTCCTATGAAGCCTTTCTTATAGGGTTGCCATTTTTCCTGCAAGAATTCCACTCCCACCCAGATTCTGATGGATGCAGCTTGTTTTGAAGCTGATGCAGCAAGGTGCTCTGAAAGCATTGTTCCTGCAGAACCCATACCTTGGCATCGCCACCAGAGAACGAC
>NW_027405008.1:0-528 GCF_003265705.2 Callorhinus ursinus | reverse complement strand
CTTCTCTTGCATTTTTTCCTGGTGGACAAGGTGTGGACACAATCCAGTCAAGGTACGTCTTGTCAATCACCATGCTTACTTGGGGAGGACAGAAGCTTTGGCACCTCTATGTGTTTCCCTGTTGAGCACGTGCCCTTAGAAGTCATTCCAAGTCATTCACTCGTGGAACACAGGAGCACAATGCCTTCGACATTCCAACAGGTCAACATATCTTTGCTGTAATTCCCTAGAGGTTATTTGTCCAGAGTTATCGCATGGCTCACACAATACACTCTGAAATCTTAGGTATGAGAAAATTTGATAGATAGATAGATAGATAGATAGATAGATAGATAGATAGATAGATTAGATAGATAGAAAGATAGATAGATAGATAGATAGATGATAGATAGATAGATAGATAGATAGATAGATAGATAGATAGATAGATAGAAAGATAAATGATAGATAGATCATATCCATAGGTTTTGCCTGATAATCGATTCTTCTTTTGCTACTTAGATGTGGCTCCAGAACTGGTGCACGAGA
>NW_027405007.1:376-2139 GCF_003265705.2 Callorhinus ursinus | reverse complement strand
AAAAGGAGAATAACAGACCAATATCCTTGATGAACATGGATGCAAAAATTCTCACCAAAATACTAGCCGATAGGATCCAACAGTACATTAAAAGGATTATTCACCACGACCAAGTGGGATTTATCCCTGGGCTGCAAGGCTGGTTCAACATCCACAAATCAATCAACGTGATACAATACATTAACAAAAGAAAAACAAGAATCATATGATCCTTTCAATAGATGCAGAAAAAGCATTTGACAAAGTACAGCATCCTTTCTTGATCAAAACTCTTCAGAGTATAGGGATAGAGGGTACATACCTCAATATCATAAAAGCCATCTACGAAAAACCTACAGCAAATATCATTCTCAGTGGGGAAAAGCTGAAAGCTTTTCCCCTAAGGTCAGGAACGCGGCAGGGATGTCCACTCTCACCACTGCTATTCAACATAGTTTTAGAGTCCTAGCCACAGCAATCAGACACCAAAAAGAAATCAAAGGCATCCAAATCGGCAAAGAGGAAGTCAAACTCTCACTCTTTGCAGATCATATGGTACTGTATGTGGAAAACCCAATAGACTCCACTCCAAAACTGCTAGAACTCATACAGGAATTCAGTCAAGTAGCAGGCTATAAAATCAATGCACAGAAATCAGTGGCATTCCTATACACCAACAACAGGACAGAAGAGAGACAAATCAAGGAGTCTATCCCATTTACAATTGCACACAAAACCCTAAGATACCTAGGAATAAATTTAACCAAAGAGGCAAAGGATCTCTACTCAGAAAACTATAAAATACTCATGACAGAAATTGAAGAAGACACAAAGAAATGGAAAAACGTTCCATGCTCATGGATTGGGAGAACCAACATTGTGAAGATGTCAATGCTACCTAGAGCAATCTACACATTCAATGCAATCCCCATCAAAATACCATCCACTTTTTTCAAAGAAATGGAACAAATAATCCTAAAATTTGTATGGAACTAGAAGAGACCCCGAATAGCCAGAGGAATATTGAAAAAGAAAAGCAAAGCTGGCGGCATCACAATTCTGGACTTCCAGCTCTATTACAAAGCTGTCATCATCAAGACATTATGGTACTGGTACAAAAACAGATACATCGATCAATGGAACAGAATAGAGAGCCCAGAAATGGACCCTCAACTCTATGGTCAACTCCTCTTTGACAAAGCAGGAAAGAATGTCCAATGGAAAAAAGACAGTCTCTTCAACAAATGGTGTTGGGAATATTGGACAGCCACATGCAGAAGAATGAAACTGGACCATTTCCTTACACCACACACAAAAATAGACTCCAAATGGTTGAAAGACCTAAACGTGAGACAGGAGTCCATCAAAATCCTAAAGGAGAGGGGCACCTGGGTGGCTCAGATGGTTAAGCGTCTGCCTTCAGCTCAGGTCATGATCCTAGGGTCCTAGGATCGAGTCCCGCATCAGGCTCCCTGCTAGGTGGGAGCCTGCTTCTCCCTCTGCCTCTCCCTCTCTCTCTCTCTCTCTCTGATTCTCATGAATAACAAATAAAACATTTAAAAAAAAAATCCTAAAGGAGAACACAGGTAGCAACCTCTTCTACCTCAGCCGCAGCAACTTCTTCCTAGAAACATCACCAAAGGCACGGGAAGCCAGGGCAAAAATGAACTATTGAGATTTCATCAAGATAAAAAGCTTTTGCACAGCAAAAGAAACAGTCCACAAAACCAAAAGACAACCGACAGAATGGGAGAAAATATTTGCAAATGACCTATCAGATAAAG
>NW_027405007.1:0-276 GCF_003265705.2 Callorhinus ursinus | reverse complement strand
ATATTTTTCCAAAGAAGACATCCAAATGGCCAACAGGCACATGAAAAAGTGCTCAACATCGCTCGGCATCAGGGAAATCCAAATCAAAACCTCAATGAGATACCACCTCACACCCGTCAGAATGGCTAAAATTAACAAGTCAGGGAACGACAGATGTTGCCGGGGATGTGGAGAAAGGGGAACCCTCCTACACTGTTGGTGGGAATGCAAGCTGGTGCAACCACTCTGGAAAACAGTATGGAGGTTCCTCAAACAGTTGAAATTAGAGCTACCATT
>NW_027405006.1:804-2140 GCF_003265705.2 Callorhinus ursinus | reverse complement strand
TTCTCTGTCTCCTTCTCTGTCTCTGAGTCTGTGTCTCTCACAGGAGCAGATCTGTGGGTTCCATAGGCGATGTGAGAACCCTCAGAAGCCTCCCTTGTCACCGTTTCCCTCTCTGGTCCTGGGGTTCCCTTCCGTCCTAAGGCCTCCTCACCCTGACCGGAGCAGTGATTCTGGATCCTCTTCCACATGGGGACCCTGAGGCTGCAACAAGGAGGGCCCTGACCTGATCTCCAGACTGGTGGCCCTGTGCTCTGCCACGTTCTGCGTAGCCAGATCCTCAGACCCCCAAGCCCCGAGTCTGTCCTCTGCTGAAAAGCACCTCGAGGGGTTAGAATCCATGTTCCCAAGACTGGGATCTCAGGGGTTCGGGGATGGATATCCAAGGCCAACAGGAACTTCTACAACAGTGTCGGAACCTTGGGACACTGCATCTCTGCAGCCCAAGTGACAGCCGAGTAAGTTGAGGCCTTTTTGCTATAGCACTACGGACCTGGGGGTGGGTATCTCTTCCTACTTCCAAATGCCCAGGGTGGTGGTGGATAACGGAACCCAGACCCTGTCTTTTCCCCATACTCTGGCACCCCCCTGGGTCTCTTGGGGAACCCTGACCATCAAGGGGACTGTCGCACCATCCCTATGGGCCTGTTCCGGGTCCTGCAGCCCCACAGTGAGGAGAGGTGAGGCCAGGCAGTAGCGGCGAGTGGGCAGAGTGGACTCTCCCTGGGGGCCATGGATCCCTGCTCAGTGCAGACCCTGTTGTGTGCTGGCCCCTCGGAAACCGAGATTCCAGCCACTGGTCTGGCTCCGGGAGGGATACCAGAGTGTGGCTCCTGCTAGCTCAGATGTGTCACTCTCTCCTGGAGCCAGAGCCTGTCCATGCAGCTGAACTCCCCGTCCTCGTCGGCCAGCTGACCTTCAAGGTCAAGAACAGGCCATCATGAATGTCAGAGGCCAGTGCGTGCCTGCTCAGGCAGGCGAGGGCTCAATTTCAACTGAGGGAGACTCTGGCTTGTCTAGCAGGGGCTCTGGAGGGCTGCCTTTCCAACTCCACTGCTGACCAGCTCTGCTACTGGAGCCATTTTACCTCCCCTGGATGGGCGTCTATCTCCTCCTCTGTGCGATGGGTTGATGCTGAGTGATCCCTCCCATGGCGGGAATATCTGGAGTGCTGGTGATTGACGTAAGCCTGGCACGGAGCCTGGATTGCAGAGTGCACAGGGGGATGATGAGCGGTGTGGGCAGTGAGCATTACTTCCCCCAAAAGCAATTTAGCTCTTCCATGCAGCCGCGAGGCCACTAGCTGGGAGCCGAGGAGCAGTGGCCGACCACACTCCTG
>NW_027405006.1:0-704 GCF_003265705.2 Callorhinus ursinus | reverse complement strand
CCGCGGGACATTGGGCCAGCTCCTCTCTCTGAGGGAAGGAGACGAAAAAAGGCTTTCCTTGGGGACCCCCAAGGCCACATAAGAGGGGAGGAGGCTTCCCCCAAAAGAGTATATTGAAATTCTGCTTCTGTTAGAACCTGAGGGTTGGGCTTTAGTTATTTCACTTGGGGGGCTGACGAGATACACTTGTTCTCCAAGACTCCTCCTCAGAGGAAGAGCTCTTGCAGGTTCCAGGCGTCCTGGAGCCGGGGAGGGGAGTGGGGCCAGTCTCCTCCCCGCTCCTGCAGGAGACCTGTCCTACCAAACCAGGATGGTTTCGGGTCGTGGTCCTGGGCTAGGGTTGGAGAGAGCCTGTCACTGCTCCTGACTCTGGAACGGAGAGGGCCTTTTTTAGTCATAGCAACAGCCACCGAAAACAGGGGATTCAGAAAGAACACACTCCTGGACTCAGTCCCGCCCCAGGACTTTGGCTGGCTTCCCCAGCTCCAAAGAAAGAGGGTATCCTCTGCTTCTTTGGGCTTGGTCCTCTGAACCACGAGCAAGCACTGAAAAGTGTCTAGCCCTCCTCTAGAAGTGCACCAGCCCTGAGGGGGCCAGTCACTGTGCACACACGAAGACGGACAACGTGCTAAGTAAGTGCCAGAGTTCATCCTGTTCAAATGGCCTGCGGGTCGGTGGGGTTTGCCGCTTCTGTGCCCCCTAGG
>NW_027405005.1:0-2140 GCF_003265705.2 Callorhinus ursinus | reverse complement strand
TCCATCCATCCACCCATCCATCCATCTATCCATCCACCCATCCATCCCTCCATCCAACAAATATTTATTCTGGGCCTACTATGTGCCAGGCACTGGCCAGGAAGACTTACGATCATAATACAGGGTGATGTTACAAGAGAGTAGGGATGATTTGGAAGTCTGGTGCTGAGGGAGGGTTCATGGAGATCTCCCCCACCCTGTCCCAGCCCAAACCTGGGCCCTAGGAGGCAACCCTCCCTTGGCTATTGGGCTCCCTTCCTCCTTGCTAGCGACTTTAGAGCCCCTTCCTGCTGCTCCCTGAGGATTTCTCTCCCAGCTGGTACTGACCAAGGCTGGGAGGAGGCATCACAGGGGCGGGGGGGGAGGGGCGGAGGGGCTGAAGTCCCATCCACGCTTGGATTTCCTCTCTAATGGCTGGGCTACGGTAGTGCAGACAGGAAGCCTCGCCTATGCAGGCATTCACCTGGCATTGCCTATCCACCTGCCTGGCAGCTCTCTGATTGGCAGCTGGGCCAGCAGAGTAGGAATGCCCACACAGTGATGCCTGACATTTGCCGGCAGAACTCAGACCAGCATGCCTACATGAGGGTCCTCCCAGCTTGCCGCTCCTCCCCAGCCCGGAAGGCTCTTCCATGGAGGGCTTAGCACCTGGGATGGATTGGGTTCTGCTGGCCCTTTTCTTGGCCAGAGGTGGGAAGGTGGGGGGTAGGGAGAAAGTAGTCAGGGACTGTGCCCCATGACGTGGCTGGGTCAGCCTAAAGGGAGGGTGTGGGGGAGAGGTGACCTCAAGCTGACCCTCAGCAACTTGGAGAAGGAGAGACCTGGGTGGGTGGGGGCGAAGTGGAGCAAAGAACAGCAGCCAAAGGGAGAAGGGCCTAAGACTTTAACACTGGAGCCACATCCGGCCCAATCAGCCTGGCAGCCAATTAGTCTGATTCAAAAAAAAAAAAAAAATACCCACGTAGGGACAAACTGTAATCAAACACCTATTTATAAGGGTTTATTACGATCATTATTATTATTTTACTGAGAGGATCATTCTAAAGCCTGTCAGGTGAATGTATGCTTTCAGATCTTCATAAATGCAAATCGCTCCTTCCCCTGGGCGGGTGGGCATGAGCTACAGCAAGGCTGCCTAGGGAAGCCCTGTTGTGAGGCTTCCAGAGGGCAGATGGAGGGAGCAGCTCCCCGCCATGGGGTATCTCTGCACAAGACTGGCCAAGAGACAGCTTAGCAACCACCTATCTGACTCCCTGCACCCCCTGAAAGGGCTGCTGGAGAGGCAACTGGCTACATACCCATTGCCCATCCAGGTAAACAGGGTAAAAGCCCTTAGGCAGCAATGTGACAGAACTGGAAATTTTCCACAGAGAAGGAAGCTGGGATTTCTCAATAGAATGTCCTAGAAAGAACACTGGGTCAAGAGCCCAGAGGCCTGGATTCTGAGCCCAGTGCTGCCCCTGTCTGTGATGGTCTTTCTGGGCATCAGCTTGCCGGTGGGGGGAGGCGGGGAATTCCCTGCCAGGTGTGAAGTTCCATGCTCTGAACCCCATCTAATCTCCTCCCACCCCCAGCCCACCCCAAGGACTGGAGTACCTCTCCCCTCCCACGGGACCTCAAGGCTCACGGCCAGGCCTGAGGCTCAGTGGTGTGTGTTGTGTGTGTGTGTGTGTGTGTGTGCGTGTGTGTGTAATGAGATACAAGTCCCAAACCTCATTCCTCAGGCCTGGGGAAAAAGTGTCAGGCCTGCCAAAAAGGTGAAAATGTGGTCTCTGCCAGGAGGAAACAACCAGTTCCTTAACCATTCCTGGCCAGATTCAAGAATGTGGCTATTCTTGGAAGAAAGGACAAAACGTAACATTTTTGTCGGTACCTGGGGGAAGCCATCCATAATTTGGGAAGTTTCATAAGACTGATGCCCCTAATCCTTCCCACTAAGAGCATTAAGAGGTGCAAGGCCAGTTCTGGGGGCCACACCCTGCCTGCTCTGCTCCACGGAAGGCATCGCTTGCTCATAAGGGAGGCTGCCTCCCTCCATCAGGCTGGGGGTGGGGGGTGTGACCCCAGGGAAGGGATTAGGTGGAGGGGATCAGACGGAGCTGGCTTCTGGGGGACAGGGGTGCTCGGTCAGCTGGGGGTG
>NW_027405004.1:0-2140 GCF_003265705.2 Callorhinus ursinus | reverse complement strand
ATGTGTATTCCGTTGCTTTGGGATGGAATGTTCTGAATATGTCTGTGCAGTCCATTTGGTCCAGTGTGTCATTTAAAGTCTTTATTTCCTTGTTGATCTTTTGCTTAGATGATCTGTCCATTTCAGTCAGGGGGGTGTTAAAGTCCCCCACTATTATTGTATTGTTGTCAATGTATTTCTTTCCTTTTGTTATTAATTGCCTTATATAATTGGCTGCTCCCATGTTAGGGGCATAGATATTTACAATTGTTAGATCTTCTTGTTGGATAGACCCTTTAAGTAGGATATAGTGTCCATCCTCATCTCTTATTACAGTCTTTGGTTTAAAATCTAGTTTGTCTGATATAAGGATTGCCACCCCAGTTTTCCTTTGGTGTCCAATAGCATGGTAAATGGTTCTCCACCCCCTCACTTTCAATCTGGGGGTGTCTTTGGGTCTAAAATGAGTCTCTTGCGGACAGCATATGGATGGGTCTTGTTTTTTAATCCAATCTGATCGCCTGTGTCTTTTGATTGGGGCATTTAGCCCATTTACATTCAGGGTAACTATTGAAAGATATGAATTTAGTGCCATTGTATTGCCTGTAAGGTGACTGTTGCTATATATTGTCTGTGTTCCTTTCTGGTCTATGCTGCTTTTAGGCTCTCTCTTTGCTTAGAGGATCCCTTTCAATGTTTCCTGTAGGGCTGGTTTCGTGTTTGCTAATTCCTTTAGTTTTTGATTGTCCTGGAAGCTTTTTATCTCTCCTTCTATTTTCAATGACAGCCTAGCTGGATATAGTATTCTTGGCTGCATATTTTTCTTGTTTAGTGCTCTGAATATATCATTCCAGTCCTTTCTGGCCTGCCAGATCTCTGTGGATACGTCTGTTACCAATCTAATGTTTCTACCATTATAGGTTACATATCTCTTCTCTCGAGCTGCTTTCAGGATTTTCTCTTTGTCTCTGAGACTCGTAAGTTTTACTATTAGATGTCGGGGTGTTGACCTATTTTTAATGATTTTGAGAGGGGTTCTCTGTGCCTCCTGGATTTTTTTTTAAGATTTTATTTATTTGAGAGAGAGAATGAGAGATAGAGAGCACGAGAGGGAAGAGGGTCAGAGGGAGAAGCAGACTCCCCACTGAGCAGGGAGCCCGATGCAGGACTCGATCCCGGGACTCCAGGATCATGACCTGAGCCGAAGGCAGTCGCTTAACCAACTGAGCCACCCAGGCGCCCTGCCTCCTGGATTTTGATGCCTGTTTCCTTCCCCACATTAGGGAAGTTCTCTGTTATAATTTGCTCCAATATACCTTCTGCCGCTCTCTCTCTTTCTTCTTCTGGGATCCCAATTATTCTAATGTTGTTTCATCTTATGGTATCACTTCTCTCTCGAATTCTGCCCTCGTGATCCAGTAGTTGTTTATCTCTCTTTTTCTCAGCTTCTTTATTTTCCATCATTTGGTCTTCTATATCACTGATTCTCTTTTCTGCCTCATTTATCCTAGCAGTTAGTGTGCCCATTTTTGATTGCACCTCATCAATAGCCTTTTTGATTTCGACTTGGTTAGATTTTAGTTCTTTTATTTCTCCAGAAAGGGTTTCTCTAATAACTTCCATGCTTTTTTCAAGCCCAGCTAGTATCTTTAAAATCATGATTCTGGGAATAAGTTGGAGGGGGAGACGAACCATGAGAGACGATGGACTCTGAAAAACAAACTGAGGGTTCTAGAGGGGAGGGGGGTGGGGGGATGGGTTAGCCTGGTGATGGGTATTAAAGAGGGCACGTTCTGCGTGGAGCACTGGGTGTTACGGAAAAACAATGAATCATGGAACACTACATCAAAACTAATGATGTAATGTATGGTGATTAACATAAGAATAAAAAAATAAAAAAAATCATGATTCTGAACACTAGGTCTGACATCGTACTAATGTCCGTATTCAGTAGGTCCCTGGCAGACGGTACTAACTCTTGTTCTTTTCGTTGAGGTGATTTTTTTCTGTCTTGTCATTTTTGTCCAGAGGAGAATAGATGAATAAGAGAACAAAATGCTAACAGGGTAACAACGTCCCCAGAAAATATACTCTAAATAAATCAGAAAAGACCTGAAAGCAGGGAAAAAGAAAGGGAAGGAAAGAAAAAAGAAAGAGGAAA
>NW_027405003.1:0-2141 GCF_003265705.2 Callorhinus ursinus | reverse complement strand
ACCCCCAGATTGAAAGTGAGGGGGTGGAAAACCATTTACCATGCTAACGGACACCAAAGGAAAGCTGGGGTGGCAATCCTTATATCAGACAAATTAGATTTTAGAAAAAGACTGTAATAAGAGATAAAGAAGGACACTATATCCTACTTAAAGGGTCTATCCAACAAGAAGATCTAACAATTGTAAATATCTATTCCCCCAACGTGGGAGCAGGCAATTATATAAGGCAATTAATAACAAAAGCAAAGAAACACATTGACAACAATACAATAATAGTGGGGGACTTTAACATCCCCCTCACTGAAATGGACAGATCACCTAAGCAAAAAAATCAACAAGGAAATAAAGTCTTTAAATGACACACTGGACGAAATGGACTTCACAGATATATTCAGAATATTCTATCCCAAAGCAACGGAATACACATTCTTCTCTAGTGCCCATGGAACATTCTCCAGAACAGATCACATCCTAGGTCACAAATCAGGTCTCAACCGGTACCAAAAGATTGGGATTATTCCCTGCATATTTTCAGACCACAATGCTTTGAAACTAGAACTCAATCACAAGAGGAAAGTCGGAAAGAACTCAAATACATGGAGGCTAAAGAGCATCCTACTAAAGAATGAATGGGTCAACGAGGAAATTAAAGAAGAATTAAAAAAAATTCATGGAAACCAATGAAAATGAAAACACAACTGTTCAAAATCTTTGGGATGCAACAAAGGCAGTCCTAAGAGGAAATATAGCAATCCAAGCCTTTCTCAGGAAACAAGAAAGGTCTCAAATACACAACCTAACCCTACACCTAAAGGAGCTGGAGAAAGAACAGCAAATAAAGCCTAAACCTAGCAGGAGAAGAGAAATAATAAAGATCAGAGCAGAAATCAATGAAATAGAAACCAAAAGAACAGTAGAACAGATCAATGAAACTAAGGAGCTGGTTCTTTGAAAGAATTAACAAGATTGCTAAACCCCTGGCCAGACTTATCAGAAAGAAAGGAGAAATGACCCAAATCAACAAAATCATGAATGAAAGAGGAGAGATCACAACCAACACCAAAGACATACAAACAATTATAAGAACATATTATGAGCAACTCTATGCCAGCAAATTAGATAACCTGGAAGAAATGGGTGCATTCCTAGAGATGTATCACCACCAAAACTGAACCAGGAAGAAATAGAAAACCTGAACAGACCTATAACCACTAAGGAAATTGAAGCAGTCATCAAAAATCTCCCAAAAACAAAAGCCCAGGGCCAGATGGCTCCCCAGGGGAATTCTACCGAACATTTCAAGAAAAATTAATACCTATTCTCCTGAAACTGTTCCAAAAAATAGAAATGGAAGGAAAACTTCCAAACTCATTTTATGAGGCCACCATTACCTTGATCCCCAAACCAGACAAAGACCCCATCAAAAAGGAGAATTACAGACCAATATCCTTGATGAACATGGATGCAAAAATTCTCACCAAAATCCTAGCCAATAGGATCCAACAGTACATTAAAAGGATTATTCACCATGACCGAGTGGGATTTATCCCTGGGCTGCAAGGATGGTTCAACATCCACAAATCAATCAACGTGATATAATACATTAACAAAAGAAAGAACAAGAATCATATGACCCTCTCAATAGATGCAGAAAAAGCATTTGACAAGGTACAGCATCCTTTCTTGATCAAAACTCTTCAGAGTATAGGGATAGAAGGTACATACCTCAATATCATAAAGCCGTCTATGAAAAACCTACAGCGAATACCATTCTCAATGGGGAAAAGCTGAGAGCTTTTCCCCTAAGGTCAGGAATGCGGCAGGGATGTCCACTCTCACCACTGCTATTCAACAGAGTACTAGGAGTCCTAGCCACAGCAATCAGACAACACAAAGAAATCAAAGGCATCCAAATCGGCAAAGAGGAAGTCAAACTCTCACTCTTTGTAGATGATATGATACTGTATGTGGAAAACCCAAACGACTCCACCCCAAAACTGCTAGAACTCATACAGGAATTCAGTAAAGTAGCAGGATATAACATCAATGCACAGAAATCAGTGGCATTCCTATACACCAACAACAAGACAGAAGAGAGACAAATCAAAGAGTCGATCCCATTTACAATTGCACCCAAAACC
>NW_027405002.1:714-2141 GCF_003265705.2 Callorhinus ursinus | reverse complement strand
CCGTGGGGTCCTCAGATTTATTTAGGTTTCCCTTTCTTTCAGCAATGTTTTGTAATTTTCAGCGTACAAGACTTGCACCTTGATTACATCTATTCCTAAGTATTTTGTCAATGTTAATATTCCCTAAAATGGAATTGTTTTCTTAAATTATTTTTTGGATGATTCATGGCTAAAGTATACAAATAAGAGAGATTCTTGTGTATTGATATTAACTGGCTATAATCATTTGTTGATTGTTTAGGAAGCTCTGTCTATAAGATGATGTCATCTCTGGTCTCTGAATAGACCTAGTTCTACTGTTTTCTTCCACATGTGGATTTCTTGCCTTATCATTCTGGGTAGAACTTTCAGTATGATACTGAGCAATGAGTGAAAGCCAGCATGATGGACTTGTTTTTGATTTCAGAGTAGAGCTGTCAGTCCTCAAAATTGAGCATGATATTTGATTAGAGTTACGGTTGGGTTTAGGGTTAAGGGTTAGGTTTAGGGTAGGTGAGCCTGTGACCCATGAAGCCCGACAGTCAGCATGCTAGAGCCAGGAACACTCCCCCTGTGCTGAGCTCCCTGGCAAACCCTGCACGTCCCATCCCCTGGCTGACCCCCTGCAGGTTCTGTCCCCACCTGCCATGAGTTGAGCAGCTTTGGGCACAGCCCTTGTTTCTATGCCCTACAGACTGGGTAGAATCAGCTGCATGGGTTTCTAGCCTCTAAGCCTCAGGTTCCCCTTTCTAAGATGGGGTCCTGAGGGCTCCCATCTCTGGGAGCCGAAGGTAGGGAGGCCCCACCAGCAGACGCGCTCAGGCCAGGCCAGGAGGGTGGCTGTTGCTTAAAGCAGCCCAGGGCCTGCCCCTTTGAAGAAAGTGCACACGTTCATGGCCCAAGTTTTGGGGTCCTGCCGCCAGCCTCTGGCAGTGACCCTCCTCCAGCCCTGTCAACTGTCGCTGTGGATACATGGTCTTCCTGGAGATGTTCCTGCAGACCGTTGAGAAGCAGTTCATGGTGGGACACTGGGTCACCTACTACGTTTTCACCAATCAGTTGCCCGCTGGGCCCCATGTGCCCCTCTGGGAAGGCCGGAAGGTGGTGGTCCTCGAGGTTCCCGGCACCCCGCGCTGGGAGGACGTGTCCATGCAGAGCACGTGATGACCCGCCGCTTCTATAAGCAGCTCTTCCTGTCATCACGCGCTGAAATAAAGTTCTCAGACACCAATCTGAGCGGCCATGCAGGGCTGCTTCTGTAAGTAGGGCAGCAGCAGCTGGGTTCTGCACATCACTTTTACATCATTTTTTATCAGAAAAGCTAAGGCAGACGCCTCAAAGCGTGGGAAAGGAGGACAAAGGGATGGCAAGTATCCCGAAGCTGTGAAGCAGGCCTGCACTCTCCTCTACACGCAGGCACGCAGGGAGGCCGTCATGGGATCGGGGAA
>NW_027405002.1:0-614 GCF_003265705.2 Callorhinus ursinus | reverse complement strand
AAGGCAGACGCCTCAAAGCGTGGGAAAGGAGGACAAAGGGATGGCAAGTATCCTGAAGCTGTGAAGCAGGCCTGCACTCTCTCATACACGCAGGCACGCAGGGAGGCCGTCATGGGATCGGGGAATAGCGGGATGTTTGTGCTAGCAAACGCCAGGTGCAGGAAGGGGGGCACGGAGGGTTACATTCTTTCCTGGCTCCTAACCTAGGCCCTGCCCCTGGGGATCATGGGATCCTACTCCTACCGGGCCATTGTGTTCAGTGGCCTGAGAACAGGAATGCTGCTGACGTTTCAGCTGCTTCGACAATCACTCCTTAGGGCTGAGAGTCTATTTTCTAAGATTAACTCCACAATTCCTCTGTGAGGTGGACTACCTGTTGTGCACAGATGTGGACATGAAGTTCCACGACTATGTGAGTATGGAGATCCTGTCTCCCCACTTCGGCACCCTGCACCCCGGTTTCTACCAGGCAGCCCACAGGAATTCAGCTACGAGCATTGGCCACAGTCCCAGGCGCACATTCCCCATCGGCAAGGGCCACTTTGACTACAAAGGGGCCTTTTCTGTGGGGTCGGTGGTAGAGGTTCACCAAATGACCTTGGCCTCTCACCAGA
>NW_027405001.1:0-2141 GCF_003265705.2 Callorhinus ursinus | reverse complement strand
CCAAGATCTTGGGTTGCCATCAGAGGCCATTGTGCTGTCCCACACGTAGCCAGCACCCAGGGATGGGTGGCCAGTTCCAAACGTGCTCCCGTGCTAAGCAAGCGCTGACGTCCTAAGGGAAGTATGGCGCTCCTGTTCCTGAGCACTTGGATCTTGGCCAGCTTAATGCCGTGACGGCTAGCCGGCTTCCCTCCATCCCCTGGATGATTGAGATGTCTTCATTTTGAAGAACAGACCATCACCAAAAGGACAGCATTTTCCTGGAGCTGGTCAGGGCAGAAACAAACTTTTTCAAGGAATACGGCCCCGAGAAACAGTTCCCAATCCTTGGTCGTCAGGTGGCAGAACCAACAGGCTAGCCCTGAATCACTGCTACATCTACCCACTGATGGAAAAGGGCCAATAACAGTCAGCACCCAAAGCATCCGTTCCCTTTATGGAGGAGAAAGACAGGCCTCTAGCTAAAGCTTTCCTGCGGTGGCACATGGCAGTTTCCCTTAACCCAAGTCCACAGCTGAT
This sequence comes from Callorhinus ursinus, assembly GCF_003265705.2. NCBI lineage: Eukaryota > Metazoa > Chordata > Mammalia > Carnivora > Otariidae > Callorhinus > Callorhinus ursinus. The sequence continues at coordinate 1,622 of NW_027405001.1, read as the reverse complement.
TCTTCTTCCCAAAACTGCCAACCTGTTCGGGGAGTGTGCTAGTCACTATGTGTCTCATTTGCGGTTGACATGGGACTCTGGCACTCTTTGTAGTGTTTCCCATGGCCTTGCCTGTCTGTCGAACAAGGGCTTCGGGCAACTTCATGGGCCAAGGTGTCTGTGACTCACCTTTAGAGCACCCAGGGATTGGTGGTGAGTTCCCAGTCTGAACCTGTCCTAAGATAAGACAATCCGAGTTTACTGTTTGAAAGAAAAGTTTACCCTTCTGGCCCTGAGCACTTGGTAATTGGCCAGCTCAAGACACACGGGGATGGGGGTCTAGCTTGCCGTACTGGCTCCTGGCTGTTTTAGATGCCTTCTTTCTCAAGATCACATAGCCTGGGCACGGCCTACTATGCTCTAGGGTCTCTTCAGGGCAGAAATAGCGTTCTTCAAGGAAGAATGCTCCAAACACCCATTCGAAACATTTGATCTGCAGCTGGGAGTTGCAGCCTGGTTCCCCTGAATCACTGCTGCCTCCAGGCACTGATGGAAATGGCGGAAAACCTCCAATGTCAGAAGCTTCCCTCTCCTTGGGGAAAGCTGAAAAGATTGGGTGTAGGCACGGCCAGAGGATTTGGGAGGGAGCTCGCCTCCATTTCTGGGGCAAGGGGAGCTGAAGTTAGTCACCTCACTCCCACATAACTTTCATTCCCTTTGGAAGTGTTGATCTTTGGTTTTCCTTGAAGCCATCCCATCCTCTTGCCATTTTGGTAGCTATGTTGTTTCACTAGGAGGAATACTCTGGGTGACATCTCACAAGCCGTGTGTCCACCAAACACCCAGGGTTGGTGGCAAGTTCCCATTGAGATCCCGGCCTAGGGGAGAGCAATGTGTCTGAGAGCCGAAAGGAAAGTTTCCGCTTCTGCCCCTGAGTGCTTGGATCTTGTCCTTATCTTTGAAATGCTGTGGTTGGCAGCCAGCTTGTCTCCCACCCCTGGCTGCCAGAGATGCCTTCGTTCGGAAGGGCAGACAGTTGACACAGGTGCGGTATGCTCCGGGACCTCTTCATTCTAAAAGGAACTCGTGCCAGGAATGCTCCTCCAATGGCTACTTCCAAATGCATCATCAGCTGGGAGAACCAGTCTGCTAACACTAAAGTGTTTCTGGATATTTTGTGTCCCCCCTCCCCACCACAGACGGAAAGGCAGCAGGAGAGACATCTGATTCCAGAAGCTTTCCCGCTCTTTAGGAAGGAGGAATGAAGGCCTCTTGCTCCTTGGCTCCCAGGGGGAGGCCCTGGAGTTTTCCCATTGCCAAAGCCAACAGGCCTCTCCTATGCCGGAAACTAACAGATTTTGCTAGGTATTTTAATCTCAACATTGTTCTATTATCAAGTCTAGGAATGTCCGCGTTGCCTCACTGTCTGTTTCCATTCCTTTGAACGCTTTTTCGAACTAGGTTCTCCAGAACGGAAGCATCTCACCGAGCCAGGGAGGGAGGTGCCTTTGCTACCGCCCTACACACTTACCCAAGGCGGCCACACAACAAGCTGAGGGATAGGAGGGCCATGGAACTCCCCAGGAATCCCTAGGCGCTGCTGTGAGGAAAAGCACCTTCCAGTTGGAATGTGAACCAAGTGC
>NW_027405000.1:0-2141 GCF_003265705.2 Callorhinus ursinus | reverse complement strand
GGGCTGAGAAGAAGAGAGAAAGAAATGTTTTAGGTCATAAAGGGATAATTGGATAGTCAATGATTCCATAGAGAGAAATGATATCTGTATTATTGGGGTCCCAAATAATGAGTGCAAGATTTTCACTGCAGGTTTATTTGTAATTGCTGAAAGACTGGAAACAATCAAAAGAAGTGAATGCTGCCTCTGTGAAGAGACCTTTCCGAACTACCTGTGGCTTCCTGTGAATCTGTATAGTCTAACGCTCTACCTCCATACCTACCTGAAGTTGTTCTCTGCCTGTCAGCACACCTCGGAAGGGTCACTCAAACCAGCAGTCCCACCCTGGTCGCCGGAGTTCCAAGCTTCCCTAAAGACCCCAGAACCCTGCCTGTGGGTGTCAAGCAGCAGTGAAGGAGGCAGGAGGGATCTGGTGCTGGTCTGTGACTCGGCAGGTGCTGGGCTATGATGCCCTGTAAGCCTTAGGTGCAGAGAAGGCCAGGTATGGGACAGAGGCAACTCCCACACTGCGGTCCTCCCAAAATTGATGTTTTGCCTTTGGGCAGGAAAGCCCAGGACAACGACCATGCTCACAGTCTCACCCACCTTCTTCTCTCCCTCCTCTGGGCGGCATCTGTCACCTGCCTTTGTAGATCCCCTCCCCAAACCTTCCGTCTCCTGCCTCCTGCTCACACAACCTCCCAAAGATGTTGCCCCCATTTTACAAATGAAGGAATAGGGCTTCAAGGGGTGAGCACCTCTGGGGTGCCAGCCCTTCCAGGAGCCTCATGTTTGTGGAACCCAAGGTATTGTGAGCAGGGTCTGAGCAGCTAAGCGGAGGAGATTCTAAGTGTTGGGATCACATAAGCGACCCACTTCCCCCTTACATCTAAGTGAACAGCACTCTACCAGCCTCCACACTGGCTCCTGAAAACAGCACCCTCAAATCACCTGAGGCACCATCTATCTTAAGTGTGCAAGCCACCCACTTCTCAAGCCCCTGAAGTTCACTTCTCACCCCCAAAGGCAGCTACTTCCAGATTCCATCCATTTATGCCCAGGTGTTATGAGCACACTGCCTTGACTGAGCTCAGCCCAGGAGCCATAGATCTAAGCCCTTCCCAATCCAGCACAGGGGTAGTCACCTGTGGACACCAGCTCACTGGGATCTGCACATCACCTGAACTTAAAACCCACATCCCTGGAGCAAATCCCAGGTAAGAAGTGACTTGAATGCTCACTTCTCGACAGAGTTGGAAGGCACCCAATCATAGCGTTTGGTATCAGGCTGTTGTCCCAATATCTTTTTAGTGCAGTAATAAGCATGACTGGAGGGCTCTTGGTTTGAAAGCTCCCATGGGGCTAAAGGACCAGTAGAGACATAGGTGCAGTACTGAGGAGCTTTGGAGGTCTGATAGCCTGAGACGAACTGGCAATCCCAGTGTTTGAGTGCCCTGTGTTCTGAAGGGAAGGATCCACATCCTAGGGTACATGGTGAGCCTGCTGTCCAGGTGCCTGCTTGGCCTAGCACAGAGGTGAGTTGGTGGTCTCCTGTTCCAAGAGCACACATCTATCCCTCTGTCCAGGTGTGTGCTTGGCCTAGCACAGAGCTTCAGTTTTGGTCTCCAAGTACAAGGGCAAATAGTGATATCGCTGTCAAGGTGCCTGCTTCGCCTAGCACAGAGCTCCATTTTTGGTCTGCAGGTCCATGAACACATTGTGATCCCTCTGTCCCCTGGTTGCTTGGCCCAGCACAAATATGATTTCTTGGTCTCCAAGTCCAAAGGCACATTGTGAGACCTCAATCCAGGTGCTTGTATGGCCTAGCAGAGAAGCTTACTTCTGTTCAGATTCCTGCTTGCCATAGCACAGAGATGTGTTGTTGATTACCAGGTCTAAGAGCACATGGTGAGCCCCCTCTCCATTTTGGCCAAGGACAGAGTGAACCCACTCACCAAGTGCCTGCTTGGACTAGAGCAATGATGCACTGTTGGTCTCCAGGTCCAAGGGAAGAGTCTGAGCCTGCTGTCAAGTTGCCTGCTTGGATTAGACCAGAGCTGAGTTGTTTGTCTCCAGGTCCAAGGGCACATGGTGGGCCTGCTAACCTGGTGTCTTCTTTGCATAGCATAGACTGCACTGTTGTTCTCCAGGTCCAATGGCAC
>NW_027404999.1:671-2142 GCF_003265705.2 Callorhinus ursinus | reverse complement strand
CTCTCTGGCTGGGGAAAGCCTCTTGAGCCCCCTGCCCACTGCCCAGAGAGAATTCAGCTCACCATACATGCTTGTCTTCACCAGGGCTGTGAGATCTGCATTCTACTCCTAACTATGTGCACCCCACAAGCGCAGCCTCTGGGTGGCCCTCTGTGGCCACTCTGCCCAGGTGTCACAGAGTCAGCAGCAACTTTACAAGGGAGGTGATGGCGTGTTTCGGTTGAAAGTGCAGCCGGGTCCATGTTTTCTGCACATGTGATGAGAAGTCCCTTACGTGGCGTGTTTTAAGAGCAAAGATGCCGGCAGAGCCTCGATGGTTAAGAGTCTCAAGAGAAAGGGGGTCTGACTGAGATCAGTTTGTCTGGGGGCACGGCAGCCTGTGGATGCAGGAGCTTCCCGGGTGAGGGGGCTGGGTCAGGACTGCAGATGAGCAGGAGGCAGGCTCACCCCGGAGCCCCTCACTTACACGGGGCTCCTTCCGGGACCTGAGAGAGGTTCCTGTGCTCCCATGCTTTGCAAAACTCGCAAGGGGAAGATGCTTAGAGTTCAACCGGCTCAGACCACTGTCTCGCTCTGCTCTGGCTCCCTCCATCCTGTCTTCCCTTGTGCCGGATGGTGATAACAGGGCTTGGCACCTCCGGGACACACTCATTTAGCATTTGGCAACAGCTTTGGACGAGTTCACATCCAGCAGAGTTGCATGATGCTGGCCGCCCCTGCATCAGGTCTCCCATGTCCTCCCATTGGGTCCAGGGTGCCCAGAACCAACAGGGAACCACAGAAGAAGACAAACAAGGCTTGGAAGGTGCACAGCCAGAAGCTAACGGTGGAAACTTCTGACCACAGGCAAGTCACTAGGAGGACAGGATCCAGTTCGCATGGGCTCTCTCGTCAGCACCTCATCAAAATGAGCGCTCCCCCTGCAAGGGGTCATTCATAACGCATACACACAAGTGTTAACACACCATGTACTTTTTTGATGGGTTGAGATAGAATTCATCAGAATTCTTGTGTGTGACAGTGAGTCTGCCCACGTGCCAATCTGTAGGATATGTGCATTCCACTGTCCATAATAGTAAAAACCCTACTTTCAGCCAACCACACTGCAAGACACATGCAAATATCTTTCTGTTGGAAACAATACCACACAATCTTTGTCACACGAAGAGGCAGCAGAAAAATGTAAGGGGAAATGCATTACAAAATCAGGTAACTAATTAATTAAAAAATTCAATAATTTTATAGAATTTGTGATTTTTGAAATATATCAACTTTTTAGAATTTAAGCCCTTTTCCTAACTCATTTTGAATGTGCCAATTTGCATTCTTCTTACCTTTTAATTTAGAGCCCACAGAACCTGGATCTGGAAGGAGCCACTCGTTTGTGCATTTGCTCAGCAGAGACCACTGAGTTCATGCTGCTGGTGCCATGGGGCGCAGCAGTGCACAAGACCAGCAGGTCCCTGCCCCC
>NW_027404999.1:0-571 GCF_003265705.2 Callorhinus ursinus | reverse complement strand
GGGGAGGGAGGGAGTTCTCATGCTCTGGGAAGAGGAAGAGGCCGGCAGGGTTACACGGAGGGCAGGGGGGCTGCATGGTGGGAAAAGACAGGCTGAGGCACCCTGCACACCTGCTATGTGCCAGCACTCCATGTACATGGCCATGATCACATACATGCGTGAACTGTGCACAAGGCCCTAACCTTGAGTAGAGCTGACACAGACTCCCATGTTCTCCAGCAAACTTCTGAAACTTTCTCAGTCTGCTCTCATTACGTACAAGAGCCCTTCTTGACCAGGCAACCCAGAATTCATGTGTAAACCTTGTTCTGAGAGATGGGCCCCACCAAAGTGGGAGGAGAGCCTCTCATGGGAAATGGGAGATGGGGCCCTGACCTCAGCCAGCTGGTGCGGCCTAAAGGAAGCCAGGCAGAAGCACAGCATGCTCTGCACATTCTCTCCAAATACCAAAGCTGAATGGATTCTATTTCAGCTTAGAGACCACAATCCTTCCCCAGACACCGCCCATGAAAATCCCGATTTCTCTCCTCTGGAGACTTACATGTAATCAGCCCCTTTGAGCACTCTTGTA
>NW_027404998.1:671-2142 GCF_003265705.2 Callorhinus ursinus | reverse complement strand
CTCTCTGGCTGGGGAAAGCCTCTTGAGCCCCCTGCCCACTGCCCAGAGAGAATTCAGCTCACCATACATGCTTGTCTTCACCAGGGCTGTGAGATCTGCATTCTACTCCTAACTATGTGCACCCCACAAGCGCAGCCTCTGGGTGGCCCTCTGTGGCCACTCTGCCCAGGTGTCACAGAGTCAGCAGCAACTTTACAAGGGAGGTGATGGCGTGTTTCGGTTGAAAGTGCAGCCGGGTCCATGTTTTCTGCACATGTGATGAGAAGTCCCTTACGTGGCGTGTTTTAAGAGCAAAGATGCCGGCAGAGCCTCGATGGTTAAGAGTCTCAAGAGAAAGGGGGTCTGACTGAGATCAGTTTGTCTGGGGGCACGGCAGCCTGTGGATGCAGGAGCTTCCCGGGTGAGGGGGCTGGGTCAGGACTGCAGATGAGCAGGAGGCAGGCTCACCCCGGAGCCCCTCACTTACACGGGGCTCCTTCCGGGACCTGAGAGAGGTTCCTGTGCTCCCATGCTTTGCAAAACTCGCAAGGGGAAGATGCTTAGAGTTCAACCGGCTCAGACCACTGTCTCGCTCTGCTCTGGCTCCCTCCATCCTGTCTTCCCTTGTGCCGGATGGTGATAACAGGGCTTGGCACCTCCGGGACACACTCATTTAGCATTTGGCAACAGCTTTGGACGAGTTCACATCCAGCAGAGTTGCATGATGCTGGCCGCCCCTGCATCAGGTCTCCCATGTCCTCCCATTGGGTCCAGGGTGCCCAGAACCAACAGGGAACCACAGAAGAAGACAAACAAGGCTTGGAAGGTGCACAGCCAGAAGCTAACGGTGGAAACTTCTGACCACAGGCAAGTCACTAGGAGGACAGGATCCAGTTCGCATGGGCTCTCTCGTCAGCACCTCATCAAAATGAGCGCTCCCCCTGCAAGGGGTCATTCATAACGCATACACACAAGTGTTAACACACCATGTACTTTTTTGATGGGTTGAGATAGAATTCATCAGAATTCTTGTGTGTGACAGTGAGTCTGCCCACGTGCCAATCTGTAGGATATGTGCATTCCACTGTCCATAATAGTAAAAACCCTACTTTCAGCCAACCACACTGCAAGACACATGCAAATATCTTTCTGTTGGAAACAATACCACACAATCTTTGTCACACGAAGAGGCAGCAGAAAAATGTAAGGGGAAATGCATTACAAAATCAGGTAACTAATTAATTAAAAAATTCAATAATTTTATAGAATTTGTGATTTTTGAAATATATCAACTTTTTAGAATTTAAGCCCTTTTCCTAACTCATTTTGAATGTGCCAATTTGCATTCTTCTTACCTTTTAATTTAGAGCCCACAGAACCTGGATCTGGAAGGAGCCACTCGTTTGTGCATTTGCTCAGCAGAGACCACTGAGTTCATGCTGCTGGTGCCATGGGGCGCAGCAGTGCACAAGACCAGCAGGTCCCTGCCCCC
>NW_027404998.1:0-571 GCF_003265705.2 Callorhinus ursinus | reverse complement strand
GGGGAGGGAGGGAGTTCTCATGCTCTGGGAAGAGGAAGAGGCCGGCAGGGTTACACGGAGGGCAGGGGGGCTGCATGGTGGGAAAAGACAGGCTGAGGCACCCTGCACACCTGCTATGTGCCAGCACTCCATGTACATGGCCATGATCACATACATGCGTGAACTGTGCACAAGGCCCTAACCTTGAGTAGAGCTGACACAGACTCCCATGTTCTCCAGCAAACTTCTGAAACTTTCTCAGTCTGCTCTCATTACGTACAAGAGCCCTTCTTGACCAGGCAACCCAGAATTCATGTGTAAACCTTGTTCTGAGAGATGGGCCCCACCAAAGTGGGAGGAGAGCCTCTCATGGGAAATGGGAGATGGGGCCCTGACCTCAGCCAGCTGGTGCGGCCTAAAGGAAGCCAGGCAGAAGCACAGCATGCTCTGCACATTCTCTCCAAATACCAAAGCTGAATGGATTCTATTTCAGCTTAGAGACCACAATCCTTCCCCAGACACCGCCCATGAAAATCCCGATTTCTCTCCTCTGGAGACTTACATGTAATCAGCCCCTTTGAGCACTCTTGTA
>NW_027404997.1:0-2142 GCF_003265705.2 Callorhinus ursinus | reverse complement strand
TAGTCTTAAAGACTCTCAGCGGAGCCCCGATCCAAGCTTCATTTTAGACTCGACTTGTCCCTGGACTCCTAACTTGTTGTCACTGTAGAATACCAGACTGATAATTGCTGGGATTTTCCCACTATTTCTTAGGAGAGGTAAGAATGTGAGGAGGTGAAAAAAGGACCTTAGTCAGTGATGTGCTACTAAGTGTTTAACAACTGGCTCCGTGAGGTGGGGTTGGGGGGTGGGGGAGTATGCCTCTATTTATAGACATAAGTTTATTATAAACCATACTGGTGTAAAGGGTATGTAGCACACAATTTATTAATAATAATAAAATACATATTATTTGTTGTAAATCAATTGATTCTTACAGAATGTTTTTGTTAATTTGTGCCAAACTCTTATACCTATAGCCAATCTACAGTTGCCACTGAGAACCAGATGTGGTTCTTACATGAATGTTAGGGAATGTTTTCCTTTAAGTCAGTGAGTAAGACTAAGTAAAACAAGAAAGACATATATCTCGGAACTTACTTGTCAATGATTTGAGTACTGGAGGAAAACTGGAAGAATATCTCCTCAATTTTTTATTCACCATGTAATAACCAGACACGACATGTTTAAAAAATTTAATCTGTATTAGTTAAATTTCCTCTACCACTTTCTGAAGTCCAAACCAAGGATTGGCCAAGGTTTTCTGCAAAGGGCCAGATAGTAACATTTTCAGTTTTTTAGTTCATAAGGTCTCTATCTTAACTATCTCTATTTGTACAACCCGGCCATCACGGTATGAAAGCAGCCAGAAGCTGTATGTAAGCAGATAAGTGTGGCTGTATTCCAGCCAAACTTTATTTGTGGACTCTAAACTTTGAATTCAATGTAATTTTTATATATCTGGAAATATTTTTCTTCTTTTGTTTTTTTTTTTCAACAGTTAAAAATATAAAAACTATTTTTAGCTCATAAGCCATACAAAAACAGGCAGTGGGCTAGATTTGGTTTATGAGCTGTAGTTTGTCATTCCCTTAATTTTGTCTGGCCACAGAATAGTAAATTAAGCTCTGATTTGCAGTATTTGCCAATCCTGTGGTATAAAGATTATCACTATGGCTGATTTCAAGCTACCAATGTGGCACCACTGAATGTTGGGAAGAGATGAGGAGTAGCACGACATTATATTGTATTTCTACCCCAAAGATAAAACAGGTAAGAATAACCTCAAGAGCATACATAATAGTAAAATAATTTGAAATGCTGAGTTTTAAGTATTTATTACCTTACTTTTATATTATTCACTTATTTGTATGATTATATGATTTCATTTTTAATAATGGCAACAACCAACTTGCAAAATTCTCAAAAACTTAACAATTGGCTTCGGCAAGTTGGTACAAGCTGGTTTCCCAAGCACTTATTCTAGCGATACTGCAGCTCTTGACTCTGATATTCCCCCACCAACACTGATTCTTCTTCTTCTTTTTTTAAAGACTTTATTTGAGAGGGACAGACAGACAGAGAGAGACAACAAGCAGGGAGAGGAGCAGAGGGACAAGCAGACTGACTCCCGCCTGAGCAGGGAGCCTGATGTGGGACTCAATCCCAGGACCCTGAGATCAGGACCTGAGCCGGGGGCAGACGCTTAACCAACTGAGTCACCCAGGCGCCTCAACACTGATTCTTCTACCATAGAAGCAGAATTACCTTTTAGAAGTGTCTGCAAACTAGAGAGAGTGTAAGGAATCTTAGGCCTTGAGTCCATCTAGGAAGCTCTTGCTGATTCTGCCTTCCACGGAGAAATGAAATGATGGAAACCTTCACCGCCACAGGTGCAGTGGGTCTTGACTTATCTCCCAAATGGAAGAATTGTTATAATAGTCATAATAGTTGACATTTCTTGAGTATTTACTGTGGACCACGCACTGTTCTCAACTTTTACCTGTCCCAACTCATTGGGTTGTCACTCAACCCCAAGACGGAGTTTCCATCATCATCATTTACATTCAAGGATAATGAGACACACAAACGTGAGGCTCCTTGCCGAGGTTACAGATGTGGAAAATTAAAAGTTCCAACTTCCCTAAACGCTAGCTCATTTCCTCTCTAAGTTACACTTGCAGAGATCAAGTATCTGTTTTTTTATTATTTACTTATTTATCA
>NW_027404996.1:0-2142 GCF_003265705.2 Callorhinus ursinus | reverse complement strand
GCTAAAGAGCATCCTACTAAAGAATGAATGGGTCAACCAGGAAATTAAAGAAGAATGAAAAAAATTCATGGAAACCAATGAAAATGAAAACGCAACTGTTCAAAATCTTTGGGATGCAGCAAAGGCAGTCCTGAGAGGAAAGTATATAGCAATACAAGCCTTTCTCAAGAAACAAGAAAGGTCTCAAATACACAACCTAACCCTACACCTAAAGGAGCTGGAGAAAGAACAGCAAAGAAAGCCTAAACCCAGCAGGAGAAGAGAAATCATAAAGATCAGAGCAGAAATCAATGAACTAGAAAGCAAAAGAACAGTAGAACAGATCAACGAAACCAGGAGTTGGTTCTTTGAAAGAATTAACAACATTGATAAACCCCTGGCCAGACTTATCAAAAAGAAAAGAGAAATGACCCAAATCAACAAAATCATGAAGGAAAGAGGAGAGATCACAACCAACACCAAAGAAATACAAACAATTATAAGAACATATGATGAGCAACTCTATGCCAGCAAATTAGATAACCTGGAAGAAATGGGGGCATTCCTAGAGATGTATCAACTACCAAAATTGAACCAGGAAGAAATAGAAAACCTGAACAGACCTATAGCCACTAAGGAAATTGAAGCAGTCATCAAAAATCTCCCAAGAAACAAAAGCCCAGGGCCAGATGGCTTCCCAGGGGAATTCTATCAGACATTTAAAGAAGAATTAACACCTATTCTCCTGAAACTGTTCCAAAACATAGAAATGGAAGGAAAACTTCCAAACTCATTTTATGAGGCCAGCATTACCTTGATCCCAAAACCAGACAAAGACCCCATCAAAAAGGAGAATTACAGACCAATATCCTTGATGAACATGGATGCAAAAATTCTCACCAAAATCCTAGCCAATAGGATCCCACAGTACATTAAAAGGATTATTCACCACGACCTAGTGGGATTTATCCCTGGGCTGCAAGGCTGGTTCAACATCAACAAATCAATCAACGTGATACAATACATTCACAAAAGAAAGAACAAGAATCATATGATCCTCTCAATAGATGCAGAAAAAGCATTTGACAAAGTACAGCATCCTTTCTTGATCAAAACTCTTCAGAGTATAGGGATAGAGGGTATATACCTCTATATCATAAAAGCCATTTATGAAAAACCTACAGCGAATATCATTCTCAATTGGGAAAAGCTGAGAGGTTTTCCCCTAAGGTCAGGAATGCGGCAGGGATGTCCATTCTCACCACTGCTATTCAACATAGTATTAGAAGTCCTAGCCACAGCAATCAGACAACAATAAGAAATCAAAGGCATCCAAATCGGCAAAGAGGAAGTCAAACTCTCACTCTTTGCAGATGATATGATACTGTATGTGGAAAACCCAAAAGACTCCACCCCAAAACTGCTAGAACTCATACAGGAATTCAGTCAAGTAGCAGGCTATAAAATCAATGCACAGAAATCAGTGGTATTCCTATACACCAACAACAAGACAGAGGAGAGACAAATCAAGGAGTCGATCCCATTTACAATGGCACCCAAAACCATAAGATACCTAGGGATAAATTCAACCAAAGAGGCAAAGGATCTGTACTCAGAAAACTATAAAATACTCAGGAAAGAAATTGAAGAAGACACAAAGAAATGGAAAAACGTTCCATGCTCATGGATTGGGAGAACCAACATTGTGAAGATGTGAATGCTACCTAGAGCAATCTACACATTCAATGCAATCCCCATCAAAATACCATCCACTTTTTTCAAAGAAATGGAACAAATAATCCTAAAATTTGTATGGAACCAGAAGAGACCCCGAATAGCCAGAGGAATATTGAAGAAGAAAAGCAAAGCTGGCGGCATCACAATTCCGGACTTCCAGTTCTATTACAAAGCTGTCATCATCAAGACAGTATGGTACTGGCACAAAAACAGACACATAGATCAATGGAACAGAATCAAGAGCCCAGAAATGGACCCTCAACTCTATGGCCAACTTATCTTTGACAAAGCAGGAAAGAATGTCCAATGGCAAAAAGACAGTCTCTTCAACAAATGGTGTTGGGAAAATTGGACAGCCACATGCAGAAGAATGAAACTGGACCATTTCCTTACACCACACACAAAAATAGACTCCAAATGGTTGAA
>NW_027404995.1:0-2144 GCF_003265705.2 Callorhinus ursinus | reverse complement strand
CTTTCAATGCAACAGAGAAGACTGCAATTGAGTCCCCAGAACACCAGGCCTCCTGGGAACCTTGAGAATATGAAACCTCCAACCATGCTCTGCACTTTGCAAATAAGGACCTTGGACAGAGGGCTGAGGGACAGTCCTCTGAACAGGAGCCCACCCTTCTGCTGTTCTTGTGCAGGAGAACACAAATACAGTCAAATCCAAAGAACAACATGCTTGCTAGGAGCCTGCAGACCATGAGGCCTCCAGCCCAGATTGGCACTGGTAAAGGAGACCCCTGGACACTGGACTGAGTGGAAGTCCTCTAACTGGGAGCTCTCCAACCCAGAAGAACACAGTACAATTGAGTCCTAACAACAGCAGACCAAGCAAGAGCCTTCCTCCAACACCCAGCTGGGCACATGGTAAAGGAGTCACCTGACTGGTTGGACACCTGACTGACTGAGTTTAGGAGCCTTTCATCCAAACAGAGCACAGGGCCATGGGGTCCCCAGAACACGAGACCACTGGGATTCCTCAAGCCACATGCTGTCCAATATTGCTCAGCATTAGCTACAAGAATCCTCTGAACACCAGGCTGACTGGGAGCGCTCAGACCACAAGTGTGGCACATGTCAATCAGGTCCCCAGAAAACCAGGCCATCTCAGGCTAGGAGCCCTCCAATCCAGTTGGCCCTGGGCAAAAAAATCACCTGGACAGTAGTCTGAGCAGGAACACTCAGATGATGAGCTATCTAACCCAGCAGAGCATAAAGCATTCAGGTTTTCAGGACACCAGGATTTCCGGGAGCCCTCTGACCAAAAACCCTCCAACCAGAACTGGAAATGGACAAATGCATTATCTGAACAGTGGGCCAAACAGGAGCCTTAATACAAGCACTCCAACCCAACTCTTCACCAAGAAAATGAGTCACCTGGACACTGGGGCAAAGGGGGGACTCTTCTAATGTAGCAGGGAGCACAGCAAATATGTCTCTGGTACACCACGCCCACTGGATACCTTGAGACCATGACGCCTCCAACACAACTGCACACGGTGGAAAGGAGTTCCCTGCACACTGTGTTGAGTAGGAATACTCTAACTAGGAACTATTCATCCCAACAAAGCATAGGGCAATTGAGTCTTCACAGTACTGGGCCCCTCAGGAACCTTCAGACCCCAAGCCGTCCAACTCTACTTGGCAGTGGGCAAAGGACTCACTTGGACCCCAGGATGACTGAACGTCCTCTGAATGGAGGCCCATCTACCGAGCAGACCACTGGCAATTGAGTCCCTAGAGCACCAGGTCCACGGTGACCCCTGGAACCCCAGGCTTCTGTTTGAGCTTGGCAATGAGCTCAGTCTCACAGACACCAGGCTGACCAGGAGACCTCTGACTGAAAGTCCTCCAAACCAGTCGAGCACAGGACAATGGGTTTCCCAGAACACAGGTTGACTGGGAGCCGTCTGGTTATGACTCCTCCAACCCAGCTCTGCACTGGGCCAACAAGTCTCTTGAACACTGTGCTGACTGGAAGCCCTATAACTAATGTGACACTAGGGAAATTAAGTCTTCCCTGGCCTGGGATGGATTTCAGACTAAGGTCCTTCTGTCTTGTCACCAGGTTCGCTTTCTATTTTGGGGAGTTCTCCCAGGAGAAAAGGATATCAGGCCCAAAAAGAGAAGCCAGAACAAAAGTTTGAAGAGTTAAAATAGAATGCATGGCAGAAAATCATTTGGGGGTCTGGGAGGAAGCTGTGGAAGAGACCCTAGGCCCTGAGTACAGAGGAGTCATTGACTAAGTAAGGTCTTCCAGAGGAAGGAGAGGTGCTCCAGCCTGGAAAGATAAGTGGAGACTTAGGAAAACAACCTGAGTAGTGGGGTGAGAGGCAGGCTCAGATTCATAAGGTGGGGAGACACTTTGGGTACATGAAGGTCTTGCTGGAAGCTTTTGCCTTCCAGGCAATGTTGTCCAAGGGGGTGAAGCCTCTGCAGTCACTCATCTAAGATGGAATAAAAGGGGAGCTGGAAGAAGTGTGGTCATCTCTAGGAGTGGAATTGTGGCAAGTTTTAATATTTGTCAGGGGACTAAATAAATAATTTTAAACCATCAATTCAGATCGACTAATCCACAAGAAACGACTCCTGGGTGATTGTGATGTGCAG
>NW_027404994.1:0-2145 GCF_003265705.2 Callorhinus ursinus | reverse complement strand
GAAAGCTGATTTCCTCACCTGTGATGCGGGTTACTTTAAACCTAATTCATAGGTTAACCTTTGGGATGAATAGGACAATGCTCAGAAAGCACTTAGCAGTGCCTGGCTCACAAAGTTCAAGCAGTGCTCCTGATGCTGCTGATTATTACTATTATTATTATTAATCATCATCATTAACAATTATATAGATCACCTACAAAAATAAATTTAAATGGATGAAACCTGATAAACTATTTTAATCTTTTCTATTAAAAGAAAAAATTAATGGTGTAAGTAAAATAACCAAGAGAATTGAAAGTTAAAGCATGTGAAAAGACATATCAAAGAAACACAAACCAAAGAAAGCACAACAATGGAGAATCCAAGGTGAAGAAGCATAGAACATTGCAAAGATGATCATTTTGTATGGACAAGGGAAAAATCACAGTGAAGATAAAATTGTCATGAAATTTAATGCATTAGAAGTGTACCTCTATAGCAGGAGGGGAAGAATGAAGGAGGGGAAATCGGAGGGGGAGACGAACCATGAGAGGCTATGGACTCTGAAAAACAAACTGAGGGTTCTGGGGGCGGGATGGGTTAGCCTGGTGATGGGCATTAAGGAGGGCACGTTCTGCGTGGAGCACTGGGTGTTATACGCAAACAATGAATCATGGAACACTACATCACAAACTAATGATGTAATAATGTATGGTGACTAACATAACATAATAAAATTTAAAAAAAAAACATAAAAAAGGCAAAAAAATTGTATCTCTAAAATAAATAACATAAAAACATTTGTAAATGCAAGAAATAAGGGAATTTTAAACATATTATCCTCAATAATCATAAATCAAGAAGACCAAAATAGAAAGTCTGTAGAGGATTTTAATGATGTAATTAATAAGATCTAAATAATATATATTAAACATTCTACCTTACAAAGATTTTGATGTGGAAATGTTTTTCAGTGCAAAAAGGGTGGTTTTATTAAAGCATGGGGATAGGACCCATGGGCAGAAAGAGCTGGTCTGGAGTTGTGCAGGGTGACTGATTATATACTTTCAAGTTGGGAGGGGGTCAGGGCTATAGCGTAAGTCTCTAAGGAATTTTGGAAGCAAGGTTTCCAGGACCCTGAGGGAGCTAGCTATTGTTGGGAAAAGGTCATTTATTACTGTCTAATAAAACCTTAGTCATGAGACCCTTGAGATGTATATCAGTGGGCCATATGCTTGGAGGATGATTGCTAACAAAGATCTTGGGGGGGAGAGATAAAAGAAGTTTCCAAAGGAATTGTTAATATGTTAAGGAAGACTTACAGAATTTGGGGGGTTGAGATAATGTTAAACTAAGATTACCTTTTGCCTTTAGGTAAGTGTCAACACTGAAGCAGCTGAGGTCTCAGAGGAAGACTTGTTTAGACTTGTTAACTCACTCTGCTTGTTTCAAGGACTAGTTAATGGGCTGTAAGTAAGGAAATTTAATTTTTTCCTTTTGCCTTTGTTACCCACATCGGATTAAATATACCCTTCTAAGTTTTTGGAAAATATTAACCGAATCGCATATTTCATATAGTTTATAAGATTTTCATAATATTTTATTTGTACATGACAGTCTCTCACCACAATGTGATAAAAGTAAAAACTAGTGCTGGTAAAACATTTAAGACTCCAATCACTTGAGACAAAAAGGAAACTTTTCAAACATTAGCTCACTAGGAAATGAAAGTTACTAACTATAAACCATTTATAAATAACCTGACAAGCTCTATGTTAAAATTATATGCCAAGACAATTCAGTGGAAGAAAGAATAGTCTTTTAAACAAATGGTGCTGGGACAACTAGATGTCCACATGAAAAAGAATAAAGTTGAAGCCTTCTCACATATTACATACAAAATGTAGTCAATGTGTTTTGGCACCAAAATAGAGGAGCTAAAACTATAAAACTTGCAGAAGAAAACCTAAGTGTAAATTTTCATGACTTTGGATTTGGCAACGATTGCTTAGATAAGACACCAAAAGCATAAGCAACAACAATAGAAAACAGATAAACTGGGCATCATCAAAATGAAACACTTTTGTGCTTCTAAGCACGCCATCAACAAAGTGGGGGGGAAAACTCCCACAGAATGGGAGAAAATTTTGCATATAATATATCTTA
>NW_027404993.1:0-2145 GCF_003265705.2 Callorhinus ursinus | reverse complement strand
AACATGTCATTATTATTATTATTATTATTATTATTATTATTATTATTATTTTAAGAAAGCAATATAGACATTGACTTCGAAATAGGAACATCAAAAGGAAAAACACAAGATCACATATATATAATAATTGAACTTGTGGTATCACTCATTAGTATGGTAATGTAGGGCTGCCTGTATGAGAAAGATGAAGGAATTATATTTTGATAGAAGTGTGCTGTGCATACGTAGTGTTTTATTCTGTCATTTGCCTTATTTTTCTAAAGGGAATATGGAGTGGTGACTGGAGCTTTGTTCCTGAATTTAAAGAATGGGAGACAAGTGAATTGAAAGAGCAGTGTTGATGCTGACATGGTGCTCAGTGTCCAGTGAGCAAAGGTTTGAAGCATGGAATTGGAAGTCTTTGTGTTCAGCGAGGATATTGCCTGAGGTTCCGGCACATGGAATCACCTGGCTGGTGTGCCTAATCGGGCCACTTTCTGCCTTTCTAAGGGCAGCTTGAAAGTGGCTTGAAACCCTAGGGCATTTGTGGAGTGGTCTCGATGGGACACCTGTGTGGGCAAGTATAGACACCACACAGGGAATTCCAGAGCTAATGATGAGCACATTTCTGAGGCTGGAGTTTGCTTCTCTGTGAGAAGCACTGAGCTGGAGTGGAAAGAAGTTGCTGCGTCTTATGACGCACTGTGTCAGCAGGTCTGAGCCTGGCAGGATAATCGGATCAGATACTTGGGAGGTTGTGATGCCCTGGTGGTGGACCATCGCTCATGATGGGCAGGCCAGCTTGCTACAGGGACAGAGACTGGGCTGTACTCCCTGGCCATTCCTCCTGCTGTAGATGTGATAAGAGATTTGCTCCCTGTTTGGTTCTCCAGCCCTCGGCTCAGCAAGGTGGTTGATGGGAAGAAGCCCACACACAGCATTATCGATTCTTGCCCAGTGTGTCCCCTGCTTCCTCAGAGGAGGCACAGCAGATGTCCCCTGCCTGGTGTCTGTGAATTCAGCCAGCAGAAACACATCTTCCAGAGCCACATGCTTGAGAAATCCTCTCCACATTCCTGTGCTGTGTGCAAGAGGTCACTTTTCACGTGGAACTGAAATCTTAGCTCCTCTGTTTGGAACTAAGGCAACACAGGACACCAGTCTCCATGAAGGTCTAGTTCCAAGTGGAACCTGATGTGTGAGACTGAGACTGAACCTGTGCGTCCTGCTGAACCTGCTGCAGGCTCCTTCCTGAAAACTGTGCAGCAAAGCCTGGTTTGTGATAACATCACAGGAGATAGGGACAGGTTCACCACTCTGCCTGATGACTGGAGGATTCTGGACTTTAATCCCAGGGGGTTGGTGCAGGGAGGAGAGATGTCTGTTTCCCAGGACCTTGGCCAGAGGTAGATTTGGACACTGGGATGGGTCTCTGTTCAGCTTTCTCAGATGAGCACCTCAGGCAAGGAGAGGAAGTGTGTGTGCTCACCTGTAACTGAGGAAGGTGTCTGGTTTCAAGTCTCATGTGTAGGTGGAGTCCTCGTGTGGCTCATTTACCTGATGGTGTGCGGGGTGCAGTAGGTTGACCCCCTGGTCCTGGGCATTCTGGTTGTGCGAGAGACCTGGGGCACTTTTTCCCCAGGGCTTTGGACCAGGAAATGGGAGGGAGTCAGTGGTGAAACCATCAGTGTAGGCATCTGGTTCTGCCCTGCTGAAATGGACTTGTGACTGTGATAACTGCTATGGAAATACAGAGCAGGAGACAGGGCTGGGGTGCAGAAGGGGAGATGGGGGTGGTGCTTGCTGTTCACATAGGGGCTAGTGAGCCCTCACAAGGAAGTTGATCCTTGAGTCAATATCTAAAGAAGGTGAGTGATATCACATCAAGAGCATTCTAAACGGAAGGGAAAACATGTGCAAAGGCCCTGGGCAGGAGCACACCAAGTATGTCCAGGAGCAGCAAGAAAACCATGTGGCCACAGGAGACAGCTTAGGACATGACCTCAGGGAGGTGGCAGAGGGAGACAGAAAGCCATTGGAGGTTTGTTACCCCACGGGACCCTGTTTCACTGGGCCATCCTGACTACAGTGTTGAGAACAGATGACAGATTGTTGAGGATGGGCAAGGGAGGTCCATGATGAAGCTTTTCCAGGACCTCAGGCAAG
>NW_027404992.1:0-2147 GCF_003265705.2 Callorhinus ursinus | reverse complement strand
GCCTCCTGGATTTTAATGCCTGTTTCCTTCCTCACATTAGGGAAGTTCTCTGCTATAATTTGCTCCAATGTACCTTCTGCTCCTCTCTCTCTCTCTTCTTCTTCTGGGATCCCAATTATTCTAATGTTGTTTCGTCTTATCGTATCACTTATCTCTCGAATTCTGCCCTCGTGATCCTGTAGTTGTTTCTCTCTCTTTTTGTCAGCCTGTTTATTTTCCATCATTTGTCTTCTATATCGCTGATTCTCTCTTCTGCCTCATTTATCCTAGCATTTAGTGCCCCCATTTTTGATCGCACCTCATCAATAGCCTTTTTGATTTCGATTTGGTTAGATTTTAGTTCTCTTATTTCTCCAGAAAGGGTTTCTCTAATAACTTCCACGCTTTTTTCAAGCCCAGCTAGTGTCTTTAAAGTCATGATTCTGAACTCTAGGTCCGACATCGTACTAATGTCCCTATTGAGTAGGTCCCTGGCTGACGGTACTACCTCTTGTTCTTTTTGCTGAGGTGATTTCTTTCGTCTTGTCATTTTGTCCAGAGGAGAATAGATGAATGAGAGAACAAAATGCTAACAGGTTTACAACGTCCCCAGCAAATATACTGTATACAAATCAGAAAAGACCTGAAACCGGGGAAAAGAAAGGGAAAGAAAGAAAAAAGAAAGAGAAACAGAAAAAAAAAGAAAAAAAAGATAAAAACAAAAACAAAACAATACAAAAAAAGCAGAATATGATCAAATATGATCAGGCTAGTGCATAGATCAGTGCCACACACTAGATTTTGGGCGTATTTTGGTCTGTTAGAAAAAAGTGCCTCCTAAAATTTTAAAGGAAGAAAGACATATATGTACAAAATAAGGGTTGATACAATGAAGGGATGGAAGATGACTGTAAAGATGAAAATTATAAAAGATTTTATAAAAGGACTTGGTAAGATAAGTTGTTTGAAAAAGGAAAGAAGATTTAAGAAAAAAAAAAAAAGGAAAAAGGGAGAGAATGTGATCAGGCAGGAGACTAGAACAAAGCCATACACTAGTGATTTAGGGTGTATTTTGATCTGTTAGAAGAAACTGTACCTCAAAATTTTAAAGAGAGAACAACTTATATATATATGCCAAAAATAAGGGTAACTACTAGGAAGGGATAAAATATGACTCTAAAAATGAAAAATAAAAAAATTTTTTTTTTTTTAAAAAGGGATTGATAAAATTTTGGGTTAAAAAAGGGAGAAAAAAAATAAAAAAAAAACTATCTAACAAAATATAATTTTGAAGAAATATTGCATCATGGTAAAAAAAAAAAAAAAAAAGCCATGAATCTATGTGCAGTGTTCCCCTAGCTCTGGAGTTCTCCCATTCTCCTTGATCGATCAACTTGGTCTTGGCTTGCTGGCTGTTTGTGCTGATCTTCTGGGGGAGGGGCCTGTTGCTGTGGTTTCGAAATGTCTTTGCCGGAGGCGGAATTGCCCCGCCCTTGTCGGTCCCGGCTAAGGAAGCTGCTCCGGTTTGCTCTCAGGAGCTTTTGTTCCCTGCAAGCTCTCGGTACAGCTTTGGAGGACCAGGGCAGAAATGGTGGCTTCCCAATCTCCACCCGGAGGAGCTGAGAACTCGGGGCCCCGCTCCTCAGTGTGCCCCCAGAGAAAAGCAGTCACTTCCGTGTCCCCGGTCTCCGGCCGCCCTCCGTGCTCACCCGGCCTGTGATCGAGCATTGCTATCTCTGGCACCCGATCCTGCGCGGAGTCTCCAAACCCAGCAGATCCCTGCAGTGCGTTCCCGCACCGCTCCTCCCCGGGAAGGAAGGGGAGTCTCCCCGGATCTGCTGCTCGTTGGGTCCCTGCTGGAGGAGCCGTGCCCCGACTGGGCCGCGGATCACAGTTTATGGCAACCCCGAGCTGAGAGCCCGTGATTCTGCTCCGTCTCTGCAGCCAGCCCCCCCCCCCCCAATACCTGTGAGCTCTGGCACACTCAGGCACCCCCGGTCTCTCTGTGACCCCAAGGGTCCTGAGACCACACTGTCCCGGGAGGATTGCACCCCTGCTTAGCCACTGGAGCGACGTCCCTCAGCTGAGCCGACTTCTAAAAGGTCCGATTTTGTGCTCCGTGGCTCTAGTACTTGCCAGAAGCGGCCGGCGGAGGCCCCCTCCCCCAC
>NW_027404991.1:0-2148 GCF_003265705.2 Callorhinus ursinus | reverse complement strand
TTAGTCTCTATTGGTCTGTTCAGATTTTTTATTTCTTCCTGATTCAGTTTGGTAGGTTGCTTGTTTCTAGGAATGGATCTGTTTATTCTAAGTTATCTGAGTTTTTGGCTTGTAATTGTTTAGTTTCACAATCCCCCTTTTCTGCAGTTTCAATTGTAATGTCTTTTGTTTTCTTTTTTTAAAAAAATATTTTATTTATTTATTTGAGAGAGGGAGAGAGAGAGAGCACAAGCAGGGGGAGGAACAGGAGAAGAGGGAGAGAGACAAGCAGACTCCGTGCTGAGCAAGGAACCTGACATGAGACTCGATCCCAGGACCACGGGATCATGACCTGGGTTGAAGGCAGACGCTTAACTGACTGAGCCACCCAAACGCCCCTAATGTCTCCTTTTTCACTCTTAATTTTATTTGAGTCTTTTTTTAAATATTTTATTTATTTATTTGACGGAGAGAGACATAGCGAGAGCAGGAACACAAGCAGGGGGAGTGGGAGAGGGAGAAGCAGGCTTCCCGCTGAGCAGGGAGCCTGATGTGGGACTTGATCCCAAGACCCTGGGATGATGATCTGAGCCGAAGGCAGACACTTAACGATGGAGCCACTCAGGCGGCCTTATTTGAGTTTTTTTTTTCTTAGTCTAACTAAAGGTTTGTTGATTTTGTATCTTATTCATAGAACCAGTTCTCAGGTTCATCAATGCTTTCTGTTTTTTTTTTTTTTATCATTCCCGTTTCATTTATTTCTGCTCTGGGCTTTATTGTTTCCTTCCTTCTGCTAACGTTGGGCTTAATTTGTTGTTGTTGTTTTTCTAGTTCCTTGAGATGTAAAGATAGGTTGCTTATTTGAGGTCTTTCCAATTTCTTAATATACACACTTATCACTTTAAACCATCAGAGCTGCTGTTGCTGCCTTCTGTATGTTTTGAAATGTTGTCTTTCCATTTTCATTTATTTTGAGATAATTTTTTATTTTCCTTTTGATTTCTTCACTGACCCATTTATCTTTCGGAAGTGTGTTGTTTAGTTTCCACATATTAGTGGATTTTCCAGCTTTCCTTTTGCTGATTTTCTTTCCATACCATTGTGGTCAGAAAAGACAGTGGGTATGATTTCAGTCTTGTTAAATGAGCTAAGAGTTGTTGCGTGTCCTATGGTGCAGTCTTTTCTGGAGAAAGTCCCACGTGCACTTGAGGAGAATGCCTGTCCTGCTGCTGTTGGTTCTCGTGTTTTAATCCATGGAACCACTCTGCCTATTGATTGGTGAATTCAATTTTTAATATTTAGAGGGATTATTGATATGGAAGAACTCAGTACTGCCCCCTTATGTCTTACCTTTGATCGATTTGTAGCCCCTTTCTTATCCCCCCCCCGTTTCTGTCTACCTTTGTGAAGTTCTGGTTTTCCACAGTGCGTTTGGTCTCCCCCTTTTCTTGTTTTGGGACTCTAGAGTTTTGTTTTGTTGTTACCATGTGGATTACAAACAACATCTGTTGTATAAGATAGTTCTTTTTATGCTGATAGCACCTTATTTTCATTCCCTGTGAAGTTTCCACAGTTTTACTCTTCCCCTTAATTTTGATGTTAAAATGTACCACTTTTTATGCTGCAAATTCACTGAGAAGGGATAGTGACTTTGGTTAATTTTCATGCTCTTTTCCGTTAACCTCCAAACTATAATGAAGGGGTTAACACACCCTTCTACTACAGAGTTGTCAGCCTGAGCCTAGCCTCCATGGTCTGTCTTCTTTGCTCCTGGGTATGGCTCTTTCTCTGCCTCTTGAAGCTGTTGATTCTTATTTTGTTTTCTTCTGAACTGCACTATTTTGTGTGGGTTCAATACTGTTAGTTGACACAAACGCTTTGTGAAAATAAGTGGACTATAAATCATGCTTGTTTCCTAATTAGATCTGACCATATTCAATAGTAGCAGCCTTTTCCCAGCCCCCTGGATCTTCATCTGCTCACCACTCCAAGATTTTTAAAAACATATTATATTAACAGTTTCAAAGAATTATTTTTTTTAAATTCAACCAAGTCACACTATTAATTATCTATAGAATGATCTGTAAACAGTGAATGAGCAAGGTTTTACAGGATGAAGGAAGAATTGGCTTTGTGGCTGGGTTTGCCCTAGTGATTACTCACTGTTGC
>NW_027404990.1:768-2148 GCF_003265705.2 Callorhinus ursinus | reverse complement strand
GTCAGGGCTTTGATGTCTCCCCATGTTATTTTCCTCTGATCCGAGGCGGGGCGTCTCCTCGTCCTCCCGGAGCGGATCTGGAGCCGCCTCATTCTGCAAACCATTACGGACAATGCGGACGCATCGAAGCGGGAGCCAGCGTGGCGTCTCCTCATCCTGGGGAAAGATACAAGCGTATCCTCGGCCCTGGCGTAGGACCGGGTCGGGTCCCCTCCATTCCACGGTGGCGGGGTCACGCCACTTCGCATAGAGGAGGGGAGCCCGCTCAGGCTGCCAAAAACGTTCGGCGGCAGTGCGGCCAACCGAGTCAACATTCAAAAAATTTAAAACAAAGAGTACTAATGAAAGGTGTAAGTGAGGTGAATATTTTATTTTCCCCTGTAGTATTTCCCCCTATTTTAGTTTTTTGAGGTACATTTTGAGGGTGGAATGGGCTCTTTCGACAATGGCCTGACCTTGAGAATTATAAGGAATACCTGTTGAATGAGTGATGTGAAAATTTGCACAAAAGGTCTGGAATGCTGAAGAGGTATAGGCTGAACCATTGTCGGTCTTAAGAGCCTTCGGCATGCCCAGAACTGCGAATGCTGCGAAGAGATGATTTTGGACATCTACAAAAGCTTCACCGGAGTGTGCAGTAGCAAAAATATAGTTAGAGAAGGTGTCGATGGAGACATGGATGTATTTAAGGCGGCCAAACGGTAAGTAAGTGGTTACATCCATTTGCCAAAGGTGGTTAGGAAGGAGCCCTCTGGGGTTAATGGCATATGAGGGGGGGTTAAAAAATTGGGGACAGGACTGGCATTCTCGTACAATTTGTCGCGATTCCTCCCGGGAGATGCCATATTGACGCCGTAAGGCCTGTGCATTCTGATGGAATTTTGCATGGCTGCTTTTTGCTGCCTGAATGGTGTTTGTAGAAAATATATGTGTATTTTCATCAGCTATGCGATTGCCCTCCGCCAATGGACCAGGAAGGTTAGAGTGAGCTCTGATGTGTGTTATAAACAGAGGGTGCTGCCTTTGTAGTAGGAGGAGCTGAATCGACTTGAACAGGTGGAATCATTCCTCATCATTGGACAGTATGTAGGCCTCAGGTAGCTGCGGGACTGTTCTGGCGGCGTATTGACTATCGGTAAATAAATTGAGGGGTTGAGTATAGCGCTCTAGAGCGAGTGCAATTGCTTTGAGTTCTGCTCTCTGCACAGAGGAAGTGTCATAATGCAGGCGCTGAGTATTTTTATGTTGTGGTGAGACAGCATGTATGGCAATATTTCCTCTTTTGTCTGCATCTACGAAAACAGTGAGGGCAGAAGGAAGTGGCTGGGGGACAATGATTCTTTGAGCACAAATGGCAGTTTTAGCCAGAAAGTGCAGGAG
>NW_027404990.1:0-758 GCF_003265705.2 Callorhinus ursinus | reverse complement strand
CAATAACACTGTGGTTTTCTTGGCCTATATACAACTCAGGCTAGCCAGTACAACATATTCTTGTATGGGGGCAGTCAGGTGGCCATGGTTCAAAGGGATCAGGGAGCCTTTGCTCTACCTGATTAACCCCCTTGTTGCTTATGGCTACCGACAGGGAATGCATAATTCAACTACCATCTTGTGTCATGAAGAGAGAAGCGCTTCCTTGTTCTTTTAAGAAATTGTATTGTTAGTCAACATGCAGTACAACATTCGTTTTGGATCTGGGTTCCCTGGTTCCTTGGAATCCTAGAACACCCACTGCTCCATGCGATACATGCCCTCCATAATACCGCCAGTGGGTTAACTCATCCATCCAACCCTCCCCTCTAAAACTCTCCATTTCTTGGAGTCCGTACTCTCTCATGGTTCGCCTCCCGCTCCGATTTGCCCCCCTTCATTTTTCCCTTCCGTCACCTAATGCCCTCCATGCTATTCCTTATGTAACAGAAATCCGTGAAGCCCTATGCTATTGGCTTTCTCTCCTTGGCCAATTTCATTTAGCATGCTCTCCCCCAGCGCCATCGATGTTGATGCAAATGTTGGGTATTCATTTTTCTGATGGCGGAGTAATATTCCCTTTGAGAGAAGGAACACCTCATCTTTCTCCATTCATCTGTTGAAGGGAATCTCGTCTCTTTCCACGGTTTGTCCGTTGTGGACCTTGCTGCTAGGAACCTTGGGGTGCATGTGGCCCTTCTTTTCACTACACCCGTGTC
>NW_027404989.1:1462-2060 GCF_003265705.2 Callorhinus ursinus | reverse complement strand
TGGGCCATCCCAGACGATCACAACGGACCATTACCACCATCCCTGGGAAACATGGGGCACAATGCTGAAATTGGGGGAGGACTCTAGGGTTTCTTGCCACGGCACCTGTGGCTGCGGGAGAAGGAACCTGAAGGGCGTTCCCAGATGATCATAACGGACCATTGCCACCATCCCCTGAGGACATGGGGCACAATGCTAAGTTGGAGTCCCTTGGTCCTGAAACCAGCAGGAAGGGAGCTCCAAGGGCAGAGAGGAGACTTCAGGAGGATTCCCATCCAGGGAAAGGGGGCCCACTGGAGGGCACTGAAGCAGCCAGCCCCACCGACCCACAGGCCATTTGCGCAGGATCACTTCCCGCACTCCCTTAGCATGGTGTCCGTTTTCGTGTGTGGACAGTGACTGGCCCACTCAGTGCTGGTGCACATCCAGTGGAGGACTAGAAACTTTTCACTGCTTGTTCGTGGATCAGAGGACCAACGCCCAAAGAAGCAGAGGCTATCCCTCTTCCTCCAGAGCTGGGGAAGGCAGCCACCCTCCTGGGGCTGGACTGGGTCCAGGAGTGTGTTCTTTCTGAAGCCCCAGCCTTCAGTGGGTGTTG
>NW_027404989.1:0-1362 GCF_003265705.2 Callorhinus ursinus | reverse complement strand
ACCTGTGGCTGCGGGAGAAGGAACCTGAAGGGCGCTCCCAGATGATCATAACGGACCATTGCCACCATCCCCCTGAGGACATGGGGCACAATGCTAAGTTGGAGTCCCTTGGTCCTGAAACCAGCAGGAAGGGAGCTCCAAGGGCAGAGAGGAGACTCCAGGAGGATTCCCATCCAGGGAAAGGGGGCCCACTGGAGGGCACTGAAGCAGCCAACCCCACCGACCCACAGGCCATTTGCGCAGGATCACTTCCCGCACTCCCTTAGCATGGTGTCCGTTTTCGTGTGTGGACAGTGACTGGCCCACTCAGTGCTGGTGCACATCCAGTGGAGGACTAGAAACTTTTCACTGCTTGTTCGTGGATCAGAGGACCAACGCCCAAAGAAGCAGAGGCTATCCCTCTTCCTCCAGAGCTGGGGAAGGCAGCCACCCTCCTGGGGCTGGACTGGGTCCAGGAGTGTGTTCTTTCTGAAGCCCCAGCCTTCAGTGGGTGTTGCATTGCCTGAAAAAGACCCACTCAGCCCCAGAGTCAGCACTGAGGGGCTGTCTCCAACCATAGCTCAGGGTCACGACCCGAAACCATTCTGTCTTTGGGAGGACAGGTCTCCTGAAGGAGTCAGGGAGGGGACTGGCCCCTCTCCCCTCCCCAGGTCCAGGAAGCCCGGGACCTGCAAGAGCTCTTCATCTGAGGAGGAGTCATGGAGAGCAAGTGTGTCTCATCAGCCCAGCAAGTGAAATAACCAAACCCAACGCTCACGTTCTAACAGCAGCAGAATTTCAATGTACTGTTGGGGGCAGTTCCTCCCCTCTTACGTGGCCTTGGGGGACCCCAAGGAAAGTCCAGGCTCTGTGCCCAGCTTACGTCAATCACCAGCACTCCAAATGTTCCTGCCATGGGAGGGATCTTTCAGCATCACCTCATTGCACAGAGGAGGAGAGCGAGGCCCATAGAGGGGAGGTAAATGGCTCCAGTCCCAGAGATGGTCCCCAGAGAAGCTGGAAAGCCAGCCCTCCAGAGCCCCTGCTAGACCAGTCAGAGACTCCCTGAGTTGAAAGTGAGCCCTCCCCTGCCTGACCAGCCACGCACTGGTCCCTGAACTTCATGGTGGCCTGTTCTTGACGCTGAAGGTGAGCTGGCTGAATAGGAGGAGGTGTCCTGCTGGTGGGACAGGCTGTAGCTACAGGACAGAGTGACACGTCTGAGGTAGCAGGAGMCACACTCTGGTCTCCCTCCCGGAGCCTGCCTGGGAGGTGGAATCTGGGTGCCTTAGGGGCCAGCACACAACAGGGTCTGCACTGACCAGGGAGCCATGGTCCCCAGGGAGAGTCCAATCTGCCCTCTCCCCGCTCCTGCCTGGCCTC
>NW_027404988.1:0-2149 GCF_003265705.2 Callorhinus ursinus | reverse complement strand
CTTTGCCTCTTTGGTTAGATTTATTCCTAGGTATCTTATGGTTTTGGGTACAGTTGTAAATGGGATCTACTCCTTAATTTGTCTCTCTTCTGTCTTGTTGTTGGTGTATAGGAATGCCACTGATTTCTGTGCATTGATTTTATAGCCTGCTACTTGACTGAATTCCTGTATGAGTTCTAGCAGTTTTGGGGTGGAGTCTTTTGGGTTTTCCACATACAGTATCATATCATCTGCAAAGAGTGAGAGTTTGACTTCCTCCTTGCCGATTTGGATGCCTTTGATTTCTTTTTGTTGTCTGATTGCTGTGGCTAGGACTTCTAATACTATGTTGAATAGCTGTGGTGATAGTGGACATCCCTGCCGCGTTCCTAACCTTGGGGGAAAGCTCTCAGCTTTTCCCCATTGAGAATGATATTCGCTGTAGGTTTTTCGTAGATGGCTTTTATGATATTGAGGTATGTACCCTCTATCCCTGTACTCTGAAGAGTTTTGATCAAGAAAGGATGCTGTACTTTGTCAAATGCTTTTTCTGCATCTATTGAGGGGATCATATGATTCTTGTTCTTTCTTTTGTTAATATATTGTATCACGTTGCTTGATTTGCGGATGTTGAACCAACTTTTCAGCCCAGGGAGAAATCCCACTTGGTCATGGTGAATAATCCTCTTAATGTACTATTGGATCCTATTAGCTAGTATTTTGTTGAGAATTTTTGCATCCATGTTCATCAAGGATATTGGTCTGTAATTCTCCTTTTTGATGGGGTCTTTGTCTGGTTTGGGGATCAAGGTAATGGTGGCCTCATAAAATGAGTTTGGAAGTTTTCCTTCTATTTCTATTTTTTGGAACAGTTTCAGGAGAATAAGTATTAAATCTTTAAATGTCTGATAGAATTCCCCTGGTAAGCCGTCTGGCCCTGGGCTTTTGTTTCTTGGGAGATTTTTGATGACTGCTTCAATTTCCCTAGTGGTTATGGGTCTGTTCAGGTTTTCTATTTCTTCCTGGTTCAATTTTGTTAGTTGATACATCTCTAGGAATGCATCCATTTCTTCCAGGTTATATAATTTGCTGCCATAGAGTTGCTCATCTTATGTTCTTATAATTGTTTGTATGTGTTTGGTGTTGGTTGTGATCTCTCCGCTTTCATTCATGATTTTGTTGATTTGGGTCATTTCTCTTCTTTTTGATAAGTCTGGCCAGGGGTTTATCAATCTTGTTAATTCTTTCAAAGAACCAGCTCCTACTTTCATTGATCTGTTCTTCTGTTCTTTTGGTTTCTATTTCACTGATTTCTGCTCTGATCTTTATTATTTCTCTCCTCCTGCTGGGTTTAGGCTTTATTTGCTGTTCTTTCTCCAGCTTCTTTAGGTGTAGGGTTAGGTTGTGTATTTGATACCTTTCTTGTTTCTTGAGAAAGGCTTGTATTGCTGTATACTTTCCTCTCAGGACTGCCTTTGCTGTATCCCAAAGATTTTGAACAGTTGTGTTTTCATTTTCATTGGTTTCCATGAATTTTTTTAATTCTTCTTTAATTTCCTGGTTGACCCATTCATTCTTTAGTAGGATGCTTGTTAGCCTCCATGTACTTGAGTTCTTTCTGACTTTCCTCTTGTGATTGAGTTCTAGTTTCAAAGCACTGTGGTCTGAAAATATGCAGGGAATAATCCCAAACTTTTGGTACCGGTTGAGACCTGATTTGTGACCTAGGATGTGATCTATTCTGGAGAATGTTTCATGGGCACTAGAGAAGAATGTGAATTCCGTTTCTTTGGGATGGAATGTTCTGAATATGTCTGTGAAGTCCATTTGGTCCATTGTGTCATTTAAAGTCTTTATTTCCTTGTTGATCTTTTGCTTAGATGATCTGTCCATTTCAGTCAGGGGGATGTTAAAGTCCCCCACTATTATTGTATTGTTGTCAATGTGTTTCTTTGCTTTTGGTATTAATTGCCTTATATAATTGGCTGATCTCATGTTAGGGGCATAGATATTTACAATTGTTAGATCTTCTTGTTGGATAGACCCTTTAAGTAGAATATAGTGTCCTTCCTCATCTCTTATTACAGTCTTTGTTTTAAAATCTAATTTGTCTGATACAAGCCACCCCTCACTTTCAATCTAGGGGTG
The DNA here is from genome assembly GCF_003265705.2 of Callorhinus ursinus. Classification (NCBI taxonomy): domain Eukaryota; kingdom Metazoa; phylum Chordata; class Mammalia; order Carnivora; family Otariidae; genus Callorhinus; species Callorhinus ursinus. The sequence goes on along the minus strand of NW_027404988.1, from coordinate 22 downwards.
TCTTTGGGTCTAAAATGAGTCT
>NW_027404987.1:0-2150 GCF_003265705.2 Callorhinus ursinus | reverse complement strand
ATTCTTCTGATCCTAGTTTGGCAGTTCCTTACCGTATGGCCCAGCCATACTTTACTTCAGTAAAGTAGCAGGATATAAAATCAATGCACAGAAATCAGTGGCATTCCTATACACCAACAACAAGACAGAAGAGAGACAAATCAAGGAGTCGCTCCCATTTACAATTGCACCCAAAATCATTAGATACCTAGGAATAAATCTAACCAAGGAGACAAAGGATCTATACTCAGAAAACTATAAAATACTCATGAAAGAAATTGAAGAAGACACAAAGAAATGGAAAAACGTTCCATGCTCATGGATTGGGAGAATCAACATTGTGAAGATGTCAATGCTACCTAGAGCAATCTACACATTCAATGCAATCCCCATCAAAATACCATCCACTTTTTTCAAAGAAATGGAACAAATAATCCTAACATTTGTATGGAACCAGAAGAGACCCCGAATAGCCAGAGGAATACTGAAAAAGAAAAGCAAAGCTGGCGGCATCACAATTCCGGACTTCCAGCTCTATTACAAAGCTGTCATCATCAAAACAGTATGGTACTGGCACAAAAACAGATGCATAGATCAATGGAACAGAATCGAGAGCCCAGAAATGGACCCTCAACTCTATGGTCAACTTATTTTTGACAAAGCAGGAAAGAATGTCCAATGGCAAAAAGACAGTCTCTTCAACAAATGGTGTTGGGAAAATTGGACAGCCACATGCAGAAGAATGAAACTGGACCATTTCCTTACACCTCACACAAAAATAGACTCCAAATGGTTGAAAGACCTAAACGTGAGACAGGAGCCCATCCAAATCCTAAAGGAGAACACAGGTAGCAACCTTTTCGACCTTAGCCGCAGCAACTTCTTCCTAGAAACATCGCCAAAGGCACGGGAAGCCAGGGCAAAAATGAACTATTGGGATTTCATCAAGATAAAAAGCTTTTGCACAGCAAAAGAAACAGTCCACAAAACCAAAAGACAACCGACAGAATGGGAGAAAATATTTGCAAACGACATATCAGATAAAGGGCTAGTATCCAAAATCTATAAAGAACTTATCAAACTCAACACCCAAAGAACAAATAATCCAATCAAGAAATGGGCAGAAGACATGAACAGACATTTCTCCAAAGAAGACATCCAAATGGCCAACAGGCACATGAAAAAGTGCTCAACATCACTCGGCATCAGGGAAATCCAAATCAAAACCTCAATGAGATACCACCTCACACCCGTCAGAATGGCTAAAATTAACAAGTCAGGGAACGACAGATGTTGGCGGGGATGTGGAGAAAGGGGAACCCTCCTACACTGTTGGTGGGAATGCAAGCTGGTGCAACCACTCTGGAAAACAGTATGGAGGTTCCTCAAACAGTTGAAATTAGAGCTACCGTTCGATCCAGCAATTGCACTACTGGGTATTTACCCCAAAGATACAAATGTAGGGACCAGATGGGGTACGTGCACCCCAATGTTTATAGCAGCAATGTCCACAATAGTCAAACTGTGGAAAGAGCCAAGATGCCCATCGACAGATGAATGGATAAAGAAGAAGTCGTATATATACACAATGGAATATTATGCAGCCATCAAAAGGAATGAGATCTTGCCTTTTGCAACGACGTGGATGGAACTGGAGGGTGTTATGCTGAGTGAAATAAGTCAATCAGAGAGAGACATGTATCACATGACCTCACTGATATGAGGAATTCTTAATCTCAGGAAACAAACTGAGTGTTACTGGAGTGGTTGGGGGTGGGAGGGATGGGATGGCTGGGTGATAGACATTGGGGAGGGTATGTGCTACGGTGAGCGCTGTGAATTGTGCAAGACTGTTGAATCACAGATCTGTACTTCTGAAACAAATAACGCAACATATTTTAAGAAAAAAGGAAAAGAAGAAGATAACAGGAGAGGAAGAAAAGGGGAGTATGTCAGAGGGGGAGACGAACCATGAGAGATGATGGACTCTGAAAAACAAACTGAGGGTTCAAGAGGGTAGGGGGGTGGTGGAATGGGTTAGCCTGGTGATGGGTATTGAGGAGTGCACGTTCTCCATGGAGCACTGGGTGTTATGAACAAACAATGAATCATGGAACACTGCATCAAAAACTAATGATGTAATATATGGTGATTAACATAACAATAAAAAA
>NW_027404986.1:0-2150 GCF_003265705.2 Callorhinus ursinus | reverse complement strand
TGATCCCAGGGTCCTGGGATCGAGCCCCACATCTGGCTCCCTGCTCGGCAGGAAGCCTGCTTCTCCCTCTCCCACTCCCCCTGCTTGTGTTCCTGCTCTCGCTATGTCTCTCTCTGTCAAATAAATAAATAAATTCTTCATAATGTATTTTTATATAGCTATTTCTCTCAAATAATTTATTTTAATATCTCTTGACTAAAATCAATATTGAGTTTCTAAAGTCCCTAATACTGTAGGTCTCAACCCTGGCCTTGCACTGGAAGCATCTGGGAACTTACATAACTACCTGGGAAGGGGGTGGAGGGATGGAGTGGAAGGTTGAACATTTAAGTCAGAATTCCTGCAGGCAAGTATTGGCACATGATTTTGTGAAAAGTTCTCCAAATGATGATAAATGTACAGTCAGAATTATTCCCTAGATTCAATTAAATGGTAGATGTTGTATAATTTGGTACTTCCTTTAAATGTAACTAACAAAGAATTTGTTTCACAAAGTGGTAAGGAAAGATAAATTCATTTTGACTTCCTATAAGGTCAATATTTTTAAAAATTTAAATTAGAATCTGTTTGAATCTAAGATGTGATTTACTTGCAAAGGCTTACTGACTTGGAGACAACTATGAATCCAAATGAAAACACCAATTTATCGGTATTTACAAGAAACATATATGACATTTATTATTGATTCTTAGGAAAATAATAACCCTCTTGGCAATGGTTTCTCTCTTTACAGAAATTATCCTTCAGGATGTTTATTTTTCACTGTTGTGATTCATTCACATTTATCCCTTCCACAAGTATTTATTGAACACCCACTACATGTCACCAATTGCTCTAGGAGCTTGGGATATGGCAGTAAACAAAGCTAAAATCTGTGCCTTCGCAGCACTTACACTATACTGGAAAAGTAAAATTAACTGGAAAAGTAAAATTAAAAATTAATTGTGCGCACTAAAAAAATGGCTAAAATCCAAAACACTGACACCAAATACTGGTGATTATGTGGAGCAACAGGAACTCTTCATTCTTTGCTAGTGGGAATGCAAAGTGGTGCGGCCACTTTGGAAGACCTTTGGGTAGTTTATTACAAGACTAAACATACTCTTACCATATGATACAACAATCATGCTCCTTGGTATTTACCCAAGTGAGCTAAAAACTTACATTCACACAAAAAGTTGCACATGAATATTGATAGAAGCTTTATGCATTGTTGCCAAAAACTAGAAGCAACTAAGATGTCTGAATAAACTGCAGTATATCCATGCAATGGAATAGTAATTTAGTGCTAAAAAGAAATGAGCTATCAAGCCATGAAAAGGCATGAAGGAAACTTAAAAACATTGCTAAGTGTCAGAAGCCAGTCTGAAAAGGCTACATACTGTATGATTCCAACTACCTGACATTCTGGAAAAGGTAAAATTAGAGAGACAATAAAAAAAAAATCAGTGGCTGCCAGGGGTTGGATGAGCTGCAGGAGGGACTAATAGGTGGACGACAGGGGAATTCTAGGGCAGGGAAGCTCCTCTGTGTGGTATTGTCATGAAGATACATAATGTTATGTATTTGTTAAAAACCAGAGAATAATACAACACAGTGAACTCTAATGTAAACTATGGACTTCAGCTAATAATGTATCAATACTGATTTATCAATTGTAACAAATGTATCACATTAATGAAAGATGTTAATTAGGGGAAACTGAGGACAAAGTGAGAGGGAATTTTATGGGAACTCTGTACTTTCTGATCACCTCTTCTATAAACCTAAAACCTAAGTTAATAAATAAATAATGACTGACTAGTCAGGTAGTGACTTGTGGTTATGTTCCTAAACGCACATTTTTTTATTTCACATTAATTAATAACAAGTAGCTCATTTGTAGCAGATAGTTAATATTCACTTTTAATATTAGCTGGCATTAGTCATCTTAGCAAGGATATTCACTTTAGGATGAATAACTTGCCTCAACTCTAAGTTCTAGTAGGTAGAAATTTAGACTAGGATCATTCTCCTTTAACTGGAAAATGAAATTTAAAGCAGATAGGATATTAAGAATTCCATTCGTGTACACACATAAGAAAAAGAGAGAAAGAATGAACTGGCATTCCATTTCTTAGCACTTCTTGATGGTCTCTGGAATGTGTGTT
>NW_027404985.1:0-2150 GCF_003265705.2 Callorhinus ursinus | reverse complement strand
TCACCAACCTGGAAATCCTGTGGTTTCCATGTGCATTTCCCTAAAGGTTAGTGAGGTTAAGCATATTTTCATGTGCTGACTGCTATTGACATATCTTCTCTGGTGGTCTATTCAAATCTTTTGCCTTTTTAAAATTTGTCATTGTCTTTTTATTTTAGAGTTTTGAGAGTTCTTTTATATACCGAAAATATGTCCTCTATCAGATATATGCTTTGTAAATATTTTCTCCCAGGCTGTGGCTTTTTTAAATTCTCTAAATAGTGTCTTTTTAAATTTTGATTAAGTTCAATTAATGTGTTCTTTTGTAGATCATTCTTTTGGTGTCGTATCTAAGAAATTTTTGCTTAACTTAAGGTCTCAAAGATTTTCTTTGATGTTTTCTTCTAGAAGTTTTAGAGTTTTAGGTTTTACATTTAGGTCTATGGTCTCTTTGAGTTAATTTTTATTTGTGGTAAACTATGAATTGATGCTTGTTTTTTTTGTATGTGTATATCTAGTTGTTGAAAAGACTCTTCTTTCTCTACTCTGGCTTCATATCTCTGAAGAAAATCAGTTGTCTGCATATGTATGGTTCTACTTTTGAGCTCTGTTTTGTTCCTTTGAACAAGTTTACTTGACACTATTACCACACTATCTTACAATGTACAGCTTACAAGAGGTCTTGAAATTAGGTAGTGTGCATCTTTCAAATTTTTTTTCAAAGACGTTTTGGCTATTTTAGGTCCTTAGCACTCCCATGTGAATTTTAGAATCACCTTATTGATTTATAAAACAAACCCTGCTGGAACTTTTATTGTGATTATGTTGAATCTATAGATCATTTTTTTTAAAAAAAGATTTTTTTTAAATTTTAAGTAATCAACATGGGGCTCGAACTTACTACCCCAAGGTCAAGAGTAACACGCACTACTGACTGAGCCAAACAGGAGCCCCAATTCTATAGATCAATTTGAGGAGACATGACATTTCAACAATATAAAGTCCTCTGAACTATTACCGCAGTGTATCTTTCCAACAAAATCCATTTAAGACTTGTTCAATTTCCCTTGGCAATGTTTTAGTCTAAGTGTGCAGGTCATTTGTCAATATTTTGTCAAAATTATTCCTAAGGATTTCATCTTTTGATATTATTATAAATGTTATTTAATTTCAATTTTCAATTATTCATTGCTAGTATATAGAGATATAATTATTTTCTGTGTATTAATTATGCATCCTGAAACCTTGGTGAACTCACTTATTGATTCTAGCAGACTTTTTTTTTTTTTTAATTAGGCTCCATGCCCAGCATGTGGCCCAATGTGGGGCTTGAACTCATGACCCTGAGATCAAGACCTGAGCTGAGATCAAGAGTGGGACTCTTAACCAACTGAGCTTCACAGGTGTCCCTCTAGCAGCCGTTTTTTATTGAAGTATCGTTGACACAATGTTACATTAGTTTCAGGTGGACAACATAGTGATTTGACAAGTCTGCATGTTGTGCTCATCACAAGTGTAGTTGCCACCTGTCGCCATGTGATACTATCACAGTATCACTGACTGTATTCGCTGTGCTGTTCCTTTCATCCCCATGACTTACTTATCCCATAACTGGAAGCCTGTATCTCCCACTTCTCTTCACTCATTTTGCCCTGCCCCCTACCCCCACCCCTCTGGCAACCATCAGTTTGCTCTCTGTATTTATGGGTCTGTTTCTGCCTTTTGATTTAGATTCCACATGTAAGTGACATCATATGTTATTTGTCTTTCTCTGACTTATTTCACTTAGCATAATACCTTCTACCTCCATCCATGCTGTTGCAGATGTCAAGTTCCCATTACTTTTTATGGCAGAATAACATTCCATTGTGTTTAAACACCACGTCTTTATCCATTCATCAGTCAGTGGACACTTGTGGTGCTTCCATATCCTGGCTATTGTAAATAAAGCTGCAATAAGCATGGGGGGGCATATATCTTTTTGTTTTCTTCAGGTAAATACCTAGTAATGGAATTACTGGATCACATGTTATTTCTAATTTTTTGAGGAAAGTCTGTACTGGTTTCCACAGTATACCAATTTACATTCCCAACAACGGTGCACAAAGGTTCCCTTTTCTCCACATCCTTGCCAAAACTTGTTATTTCTTGTCTTTCTGATTTTAACTATT
>NW_027404984.1:0-2151 GCF_003265705.2 Callorhinus ursinus | reverse complement strand
CAAGCCTTTCTCAAGAAACAAGAAAGGTCTCAAATACACAACCTAACCCTACACCTAAAGGAGCTGGAGAAAGAACAGCAAATAAAGCCTAAACCCAGCAGGAGAAGAGAAATCATAAAGATCAGAGCAGAAATCAATGAACTAGAAACCAAAAGAACAGTAGAACAGATCAACGAAACTAGGAGCTGGTTCTTTGAAAGAATTAACAAGATTGATAAACCCCTGGCCAGACTGATCAAAAAGAAAAGAGAAATGACCCAAATCAACAAAATCATGAATGAAAGAGGAGAGATCACAACCAACACCAAAGAAATACAAACAATTATAAGAACATACTATGAGCAACTCTATGCCAGCAAATTAGATAACCTGGAAGAAATGGGTGCATTCCTAGAGATGTATCAACTACCAAAACTGAACCAGGAAGAAATAGAACACCTGAACAGACCTATAACCGCTAAGGAAATTGAAGCTGTCATCAAAAATCGCCCAAGAAACAAAAGCCCAGGGCCAGATGGCTTCCCAGGGGAATTCTACTAAGCATTTAAAGTAGAATTAATACCTATTCTCCTGAAACTGTTCCAAAAAATAGAAATGGAAGGAAAACCTTCCAAACTCGTTTTATGAGGCCACCATTACCTTGATACCCAAACCAGACAAAGACCCCATCAAAGAGGAAAATTACAGACCAATATCCTTGATGAACATGGATGCAAAAATTCTCACCAAAATACTAGCCAATAGGATTCAACAGTACATTAAAAAGATTATTCACCATGACCAAGTGGGATTTATCCCTGGGCTGCATGGTTGGTTCAACATCTGCAAATCAATCAATGTGATACAATACATTAACAAAAGAAAGAACACGAATCATATGATTCTCTCAATAGATGCAGAAAAAGCATTTGACAAAGTACAGCATCCTTTCTTGATCAAAACTCTTAAGAGTACAGTGATATAGGTTACATACCTCAATGTCTTAAAAGCCATCTATGAAAAACCTACAGCAAATATCATTCTCAATGGGGAAAAGTTGAGAGCTTTTCCCCTAAGGTAGGAATGCAGCAGGGATGTCCACTCTCACCACTGCTATTCATCATGGTATTAGAAGTCCTAGCCACAGCAATCAGACAACAAAAAGAAATCAAAGGCATCCAAATCAGCAAAGAGGAAGTCAAACTCTCACTCTTTGCAGATGATATGATACTGTATGTGGAAAACCCAAAAGACTCCACCCCAAAACTGCTAGAATCATACAGGAATTCAGTAAACTGTCAGGATATAAAATCAGTGCACAGAATTTAGTGGCATTCCTACACACCAACAACAAGGCAGAAGAGAGACAAATCAAGGAGTTGATCCCATTTACAATTGCACCCAAAACCATAAGATACCTAGGAATAAATTTAACCAAGGAGGCAAAGGATCTGTACTCAGAAAACTCTAAAATACTCATGAAGAAATTGAAGAAGACACAAAGAAATGGAAAAACGTTCCATGCTCATGGAATGGAAGAATAAACATTGTGAAGATGTCAATGCTACCTAGAGCAATCTACACATTCAATGCAATCCCCATCAAAATACCATCCACTTTTTTCAAAGAAATGGAACAAATAATCCTAAAATTTGTATGGAACCAGAAGAGACTCCGAATAGCCAGTGGAATATTGAAAAAGAAAAGCAAAGACAGCAGCATCATAATTCCAGACTTCCAGCTCTATTAGAAAGCTGTCATCATCAAGATAGTATGGTACTGGCACAAAAACAGACATATCTATCAATGGAACAGAATAGTGAGCCCAGAAATGGACCCTCAACTCTATGGTCAACTCCTCTTTGACAAAGCAGGAAAGAATGTCCAATGGAAAAAAGACAGTCTCTTCAACAAATGATGTTGGGGAAATTGGACAGCTACAAGCAGAAGAATGAAACTGGACCATTTCCTTACACCACACACAAAAATAGACTCCAAATGGTTGAAAGACCTAAACGTGAGACAGGAGTCCATCAAAATCCTAAAGGAGAATACAGGCAGCAACCTCTTCGACCTCAGTGCAGCAACTTCTTCCTAGAAACATCGCCAAAGGCAAGGGAAGCAAGGGCCAAAATGAACTATTGGGATTTCATCAAGATAAAAATCTTTTGC
>NW_027404983.1:0-2151 GCF_003265705.2 Callorhinus ursinus | reverse complement strand
GGTGTTGGAGCAGAGGGAGCAGCTACTGGACAGAGCAAAATCCTTTAACTCCATGTCTCTTCTGCTCAAAAATCTGAAACCATCACCCTGCTTTCCACTTCCTGAGTCTTGCCAAAGTGACAGGACCCTCTGAGAGCGGCAGTGCCTGGGGACAGAGATGGCACTGCTACAGGGGTGGAGTGATGACTGAGGAGGGCCCCGAGGGCTGCGATGCACACCTCGTGGGAAGCAGGGCATCCAAGCAGGACAGTGTGCAAGATTCCCGAGGAGTGCAGGCCCTGTGAGGTCCCGGGCTGTCAGGCAGCCCTGCCCTCAGCAGCTGCCCTACATCCTGGGCAACAGGGTGATAGCTGCCCAGAATGAAGAGAAGAGCAGAGGGGGCAGAAGTGAGACCTGCCTCAGTCACATGAGGTCAGATCCTAGCCCTGTACCTGCCGGGGCTCCGAGGAAAGCCACCTGCCATCTCTTAGCCTCAGCTTCCCTCTGTAACTTAGGGAGTAATGCCAGTGCACACATGTTGGGAGGTTAGGGAAAGTGTAGAGCAGCCCACAGTATATGCTCAGTTAGTGGGGAGTGTCCTTTTGGATGAACACTGGTGTTACATGCCTTGGCCTGGCACAGATTTTCCCACTTCAGTTTCCTTCTGCCCGTTTGCTAGTGGCAGGAAGACTCTACTCACTGTTTTTGCCTCCTCTGGAGCCTGATCTCCCCCACATGCAGCCAGCTGAATTTTCCCTTCTCTGCCTGTATCTAATAACAATGTGGGTTATGAGTTTACAGTTCTGCCTTGCAAGGAAATACTTCTTTGCAATAAAATCCTAGAATGTAAATTGCAAATGACACTTCCGTGAGACTGAGGGACAGCAGCTCTGCTCAGGGTGACCCTAGCTGCACTGGCAAAGGGTTCACAGGAGACAAGCACAAGTGCTCCTTCCAGGCCAATCTTGGAACTCTGTGTCATGGCGGGAAGGGTCCTTAGAGAGTGTGAACAGTGAGCAGGCAGCCTGGCACAATCAAGTTCAAAGCATCATTGTGGCATTTGGCTACTGTGTGTGGGAGAGGACATGTCACTTAGAGACAAGAAGCCAGCCCTGAGTGGGCCAATTCCATCAGGGGCTGTCAGGGGCCAGGCTGGTGCCATAGCAGGAGGGGTGAGTCAGGCCAAGCCAAGGATGATTGGCTGCAGGGGAGGGTGTACTGGAGTAAGGCAGGTGCTGGCCTGGGGTGCAGCCCCAATCTGAGCAAAGCAGTGGCCCATGGCCAACCAGTGGTTGACATGCAGAAATACAAACCCGCTAATGCCAGCTGTTCCTGTTTTCCAAGAAAGCTAGTGATCTGAATTACTAGGGAAAATGTGCAGGCTTTACAATGTTAACTCTCATTTTTGGAAAATACTTGAAAGCCTAAAAGCCCACATCCGCAGGCCAGCATCAGGCCATGGGTCTAGAATCTATTTTCTTCAAAGCAGAGCATTTACAGACACTGCCCTGATTAATGAGAGCTTCAGGGAGACTGGAAGAAGGAGGAATCAGGACAGCCTGGTCCCAGGTTCTGCTAGTGTGAAGAATTATACCTAGAGAGTAAATTGAGCTAGGGCAAACTGAACTTCAGGAAGGGGAATTAGCCCGGCTGAGACAGGAGGCAGTGGTGGAGGCTAATGACCTTGGGCTTGCAGCTGAAGACCTGCATGTTACCCTGGTGAACTCCCAGGGGGCCGGGCCCACAAGCTGCCCTCTTTGTAACCCCCGGTGTTTGCTTCAGAGGCCAAGAAGCACCAGGGGAGCCCCAGCAACTTGTTGAGGCTCTCAGACCTTAACCTGTCTCCACACTGATAGAGGAAGTGTTTGCTGAACCCCACGTAGATTGGTTGTAGTCCATGAAGCCTCAGGAGGAGGCAGGGTAAAAGCAATCAACTGTAGACTTCCAGAACCACATTTAAGACAGGACTTCTCCTTCCCTGGGGCATTCTTCTCTACAGGGTCACAGAACCATAGGATATGTAGAGCAAGAGACGGGGGCCTTTAATGGGCTCCAAATGTCAGGAGTGGAGGTGAGAGGCCCCCCAAGACCCTAAGGCTCCGCTGACACTCAAAGTGGACCCTTGGTGACACTGGGTGAGGATCTGGCCCAGGGAGATCACACATCTTGGTT
>NW_027404982.1:0-2152 GCF_003265705.2 Callorhinus ursinus | reverse complement strand
GAACACAAGCAGGGGGACTGGGAGAGGGAGAAGCAGGCTTCCTGCAGAGCAGGGAGCTGGATGCGGGGCTCGATCCCAGGACCCTGGAATTATGACCTGAGCCGAAGGCAGACGCTTAACGACTGAGCCACCCAGGCACCCCAAGCTAAAACACTTTCAATTGTGCTTCTATCTTTCAAGTATAATGCTTCTATAGACATTTTATAAACATAGCTTCACTTAGGAAAAAATCTTGGGAGTCAGATATCTGGATCAAAGGAATATACACATTTCTGTAATTCTTGATACGTTCTGACAGGCTATCAAAAGAAGTGCATGTGTCTGTTCTAAAGAATCATTATTAGCTTGATTTTTTTGAAATAAAAACACTAACATTTACAAAATACAAGCTGTAAGACTAAGCCTTTTTCCGTATATTGCTTTATTACTCATAACCAAATATTACCTCCAAATGTTAAGAAAAGTTTTTTCCTCTAAGAATTAAAACCCCAATAATTTATGGTGCCCCCTATGTGATATGCACTGCATTTTCAAATACAGAGCTTTAGGTGTTAGTAAGGAGATATCAATTATCAAAAATAACAGAGCCATTAGGTGAGGAATTCTGATGACAGAAATGGTACAGACCTGGCCTAACAACTAAGGTGGAGATGGTAAGTGAAGAGCATAGGGAGACATTGGAAGGCAGGGGGGGAAAAAAGAAAAAAACAAAAAAAAGCCAACACACCTTTGGTACCCTTCCAACCACTCATCCAAGAAATACTGTATTTACTGAAAACCAGCAAACAGGCCAGGTGTTGGATGCTTTCCCTACTACTAGACCATACTTTGGATTCTAGAGAGTGGTTTATGTCAATTCCTTAAGATTCAAACTACTGTTATCTCGTCTCTACTAGTGACCCAAGTGCCAGGTCCAAGGACTTGTATCTGTCCTGTTAAAGTTATGCTGCATTTGCTTCTGACTTACTATTTCCCTTTTACTCTGCTATTCCTTCTCCTATGACCAAATACATGTCTCTTGGGTTTTAAACGGCTCTCCCACCACTATATTCTTTTCCCTGGTTGTCCTCGTCTCTCCAGTGGCTCAATTCATCTACTTCCCTGTACCTGAAATTATTCTGGATATCCCACAAAAGCCTCAAACCTCAAAATTATCATTATTACAATCGCACACTGTTCTCCACTCCTTTACTCTCCGTGTCACCCAGGATTAATCACCTGAGTATCTGAGAGTCCATCCTGGATCCCTCCCTTCCTGCATCCCCTTCGCCTTCCTGATCTCCACACTGGATATCATGGAGCCCTTTCTTGGACTGTTCTCCTCTCCACTGCCCTCCTTCAGGCCCCATCATCTCCTGCAGGGGCTATGACAAAGGCCTCCTCTGATTTCCTTTCTATTTTCTTCACCAAAGGCTGCAGCTAGCTGCTAATTCTGCCCAGTACCTCAACTGTACGCCTGCCCATATAAAATTTCAAAGAACTTTTTTTTTTTTAAAGGATATGACACACCTTGGAAACTGCATACAAATAAGTGGTAAGACAAAGGGTCCCAGATTAACATGGACAACTTTTCATTTAAATAAAATCTGCACTGGTAAGCTTACTCAGCAAGATGTTCCCCAAACCTCAATCTCCTAAAAATCCCACATTACCTTCTACTGAGGAAGTTGTGGTCATTCTTTGGAAAAACTTGAATTCGTTCCTACAAGTTAGACAAACAGCGTTACTCAAAACATTCTCCCGCGGGTTCTAGCTCTAACGCGACCCACAGACGCTGCGCTGGAGGAGTGGGCGGAGAGTGGGGGGGGGGGGTTCTCCGGGACCCGGACTTTGTCCGGAGGCAGGACGCTGCGGGGGGAAAACTCCTCGCCGGGCGGCAGGAGCAGGACGGAAACCAATAACTTGTCCTCCCGGCTTCTGATGGCGGAAAGAAGCCCAGGCCCAGCTCCCATCAGCTCGGGTCCCAAGTCCGACCCCCTCCTTCCGCCGCAAGTGTCTGCGTGACCCACTCCTAGCGCAGCGATCAAAGGCAGCCCGCGCCAGCTCTCCCAAACCCAGTCTACCCCCTGCCCGGCAGGTACCTGAGCGGGGGCCACGGCAGGTCCCCGTTCTTGCCGATGCCCATGTTCTGGGACACAGCGGCGATGCAGTT
>NW_027404981.1:1118-2152 GCF_003265705.2 Callorhinus ursinus | reverse complement strand
GTGCAGTATTCCCCTAGCCCTGGAGTTCTCCCGTTCTCCTTGATCGGTAAACTTGGTCTTGGCTTGCTGGCTGTTCGTGCTGATCTTCTGGGGGAGGGGCCTGTTGCTGTGGTTTCCAAATGTCTTTGCCTGCGGCTGAATTGCCCCGCCCTTGTCGGTCCGGACTAAGCAAGCTGCTCGGGTTTGATCTCAGGAGATTTTGTTCCCTGCAAGCTCTCCGTACAGCCTTGGAGGACCAGGGCAAAAATGGTGGCCTCCTAATCTCCACCCGGGGGAGGTGAGAACTCGGGGCCCCACTCCTCAGTGCGCCCCCAGAGAAAAGCAGTCACTCCCTTGTCCCCGGTCTCCGGCCGCACTCCGTGCTCACCCGGCCTGTGACCGAGCGTTTGTATCTCTGGCACCCGACACCGTGTGGAGTCTCTAAACCCAGCAGATCCCTGCGGTGCGTTCCCGCGCCGCTCCTCCCCGGGAAGGAAGGGGAGTCTCCCCGGATCTGCCGCCGGTTGGGTCTTTGCTTCAGGAGCAGTGGCCCGACTGGGCCGCGGATCACAGTTTATGGCAACCCCGAGCTGAGAGCCCACGCCTCAGCTCCGTCTCTGCAGCTGGCTTCCCTGCTCTGATACCTGGGAGCTCTTGCGCACTCAGGCTCCCCCAGTCTTTCTGTGACCACAAGGGTCCTGAGACCCCACTGTCCCGCGAGGTTTCCACCCCGCTCTGCCACTGGAGCGACGTCCCTTAGCGGAGCCGGCTTCTAAAAGGTCTGATTTTGTGCTCCGCGGCTCTATCACTTGCCAGAAGCGGCCGGCGGAGGCCCCTCCCCCTCCGTCTATCCTCCCAAATATCGCCTCGGATTCACTTCTCCGCACGTCCTACCTTCCAGTAAGTGGTCGCTTCTCTGTTCAGAGAGTTGTTGCTACTCTCCTCTTTGATCTCCTGTTGAGTTCGTAGGTGTTCAGAATGGTTTGGTCCCTATTCAGCTGAATTCCTGAGACCAGACGAAATCTAGGTCTCCTACTCCTCCGCCATCTTGCTCC
>NW_027404981.1:0-1018 GCF_003265705.2 Callorhinus ursinus | reverse complement strand
TCTAATTTCTGCACTCAGAGATTCTCTACAGTATTTTATGCTTTTTTCAAGCCTAGTTATTAACTTTAAAATTGCTATCCTGAATTCCATCTTTGACCTCATCCTTATATCCATATCGATTAGCTCTATGGCAGAGAACATTATATCTTGTTCTTTCTTGTTGTGAATTCCTCCTTATAGTCATTTTTCCCAGAGAAGGGTGGACGGATGAGTGAGTGAGCAGAGTCCAAAATATCAATGACAACCCAAGCAAAATACACCCTAGACAAATCCAAAGCAGTCAGAAACCATTACAGAAAAGCAAAGCAAGCAAAAACAAAATACAAATACTCATCAGTGGGGGCGGGGCTGCGGGAGAGGCTATAATACAACAGGGTAGACAAAGCAGGGTGACCACTTGTTCTGGAGTGAATTTTGGTTTGTGTGTTAGAATACCCTACATCCCAAAATTGCAAGGAAAGTAAAACATATGTATAGAAAAGAAAAATTTTAGACTGAAAGATAAATGAATCATGAGAGAAAACCTTGATTTCCATATATTATTTTCCCTTGGCACTGGAGTTTTACAGTCTTGTGGGATCCCTAAACCAGTTGTCCACCTGTTCTTCCAGTCTGTCTTCTGGGGGAGGGGCCTGCTGTGCTGCTTCTAAGGTGTCCTTGCCTGGGTGACGTTGCCCCACCCCTTGTGAGTGGGCTGGGCTCAGTGTAAGCTGGTCGCCTGTGTGGCTTTCATTCTCTGGAGACTTTCTGTGCCTCTTTAGAGGATCAGAGTAAATATGGCCATGCCTGGTTCTCTGGCCCAGAGCTGAAAGATCTTGGTGCCCCCTCTTCAGTAAACCCTCTAAGACAAACAGTCTTCACTCTTGTGTGTGCCAAACTCTGCCGACTCTTGCGGTACACGCCCACCACAATCCTCTTGGGAGGAGTCCAAGGGACCCGTGTCCCTGCCTTTTGTATGTCCTGGGACTGAGAGTGGTTGTGGGCTCATACATGTACCCTGATCTGCTGCTCTCAGAAG
>NW_027404980.1:0-2153 GCF_003265705.2 Callorhinus ursinus | reverse complement strand
TCCGCTTGTTGGGTCCTTGCTGGAGGAGCAGTGACCCGACTGTGCCGTGGATCACAGTTTATGGCAACCCTGAGCTGAGAGCCCGCACCTCAGCTCCATCTCTGCAGCCGGCTTCCCCGCTCCAATACCTGGGAGTTCTACTGCAGTCAGGCACCCCCGATCTTTCTGTGACCCCGAGAGTCCTGAGACCACAATGTCCCACGAGGGTCCACTCTCGCTTCGCCTCTGGAGCGACGTCCCTCAGCAGAACCGACTTCTAAACGTTCTGATTTTGTGCTCTGAGGCTCTATCACTTGCCAGAAGTGGCCAATGGAGGCCCCCACTCCTGCCGTCTATCCTCCTGAATATCGCCCCGGATTCACTTCTCCACATGTCCTACCTTCCAGAAGGTAGTCTCTTTTCTGTTCAGAGTTGTTGCTATTCTTTTCTTCGATCTCCTGTTGAGTTCATAGGTGTTCAGAATGGTTTGATTCCTATCCAGCTGAATTCCTGAGACCAGATAAAATCCAGGTCTCCTACTCCTCCACCATCTTGCTCCACCCCCAAGAATTCCTTACTTTTAATAATGAATTATTTACCCCAAAACTTCAAAGACCTCAGAGTCACGACCACATTACATTTATGCAGTGGAAAATCCAGCTAATGGAGCAGAATATCTCCAAACTAAAACTGATTTTCTCCTTCCAGTTAAGGTGGGATTTGAGTACCAAATGCCTTTACCAAGGGAAGTTCACTGAATGAATTGAAAGGCTCAAACTCCATTCCTACAAGCAATATTTTGTGAACAAATGTCTGTGTTTGATTTCTGTGGTAACAAATGACCACATGAGTGGCTTAAAACAAAGATTTATCCTAAGTTTCTAGAAAGTTAGAAGCCTGAAATAGGTCTCATTGGGCTACAACTGGGTGTTATATGAAACTAATGAATCATTGAACTCTGCATCAAATATAATGATCTACTATAAGTGGCTAAGTGAATTTAAGAAAAAAAAGAGGTCTACAGGGCTGTGATCCTTCTGAACACTCCAGAGGAGAACTCACTCCCTTTTCTATTTCACTTTTCAGTGGCTACTTGCCTTTCTTGTCTCATGGCCCTTTTCCATCTTCAAAGCCTGCAGCAGAGTCTGAAAATGTCTCTCAGATTCCAATTCTTTGTCCTCCCTCTTCCACATTTAGAGGACCACTGTGATTACACTAGTCTCACCTGGATAATCTTTTTATATTGAGATCACTGATTAGCAGCCTTATTCCATTTACTAGCTGCATTCTCCTTGTTCTGTAAACAAAGGTTTTCAAAAGCTCTTTGGATTAGGATATGGACATCTTTTTGAAGCTCTTATTCTGTCTACTATAAAGTTTTCTTCAAATATAATTTATTTGATGTCATCAATAGCCCTTACAGAGAAGACTTGAACAGAGAATTTATTAACACCTATAGAGTTACGTGAAGATCTTTTCTTTCAAAATTACAAACAGAGAAGATTCCTGGTGGAGAAGACCTAAAGCTACCTACACATGATTCTAACACAGGAAGGGAGCCTTGCTCTCAAACTGTGCCCCACAGAACAGGACCTGCAGCATCAACACCACCTGGGAGCTTGTTAGAAATACTGAATTATACACAACTAATGAATCATTGAACATTACATCAAAAACTAATGATGTATACTCTACAGTGGCTAACTGAACATAATAAAAACAAAAAAATAAAGAAAGAACTCCTGAGTCCCTGGGCCCACTGGACACCTAATGAATCAGAATTTGCATTTTAACTACAAACTTTGGTGATTTGTATGCACAATGAAGATAGAGAAGTGCTGATCTAGAATCATATTTCTCACCTTCTCACTGTTGATACTTGGAACTGGATAAATATTTGTTTTGGGGATTATACATGTTCAGCAGCATTCCTTCAGACATGGCCCAAATAGTCACAGGAGCAAAATCATATCTGGTTGAGAACCACTGTGCCAGAGTTTGAGAACTGGCACAGAAATTCAATTATCATATGGTTTCACTTATTTGTGGAACATAATGAATAGCTTGGAGGACATTAGGAGAAAGAAGGGAAAAAGAAGGGGGAGAAATTGGAAGGAGAGATGAACCAGGACAGACTATGGACTCAGAAACAAACTGAGGGTTTTAGAGGGGAG
>NW_027404979.1:0-2153 GCF_003265705.2 Callorhinus ursinus | reverse complement strand
ACAGGCCTATACCATCTCAGTATTTGGATGGGGATTGCATTGAATGTGTAGATTGCTCTAGGTAGCATTGACATCTTCACAATGTTGGTTCTTCCAATCCATGAGCATGGAACCTTTTTCCAATTCGTTGTGTCTTCTTCAATTTCTTTCCGGAGTATTTTATAGTTTTCTGAGTACAGATCCTTTGCCACTTGGTGCAATTTATTCCTAGGTATCTTATGGTTTGGGGTGCAGTTGTGAATGGGATCGACTCCCTGATTTGTCTCTCTTCTGTCTTGGTGTTGGTGTATAGGAATGCCACTGATTTCTGTGCATTGATTTTGAAGCCTGCTACTTGACTGAATTCCTGTAGGAGTTCTAGCAGTTTTGGGGTGGAGTCTTTTGGGTTTTCCACATAAAGTATCATATCATCTGCGAAGAGTGAGAGTTTGACTTCCTCTTTGCCGATTTGGATGCCGTTGATTTCTTTTTGTTGTCTGATTGCTGCGGCTAGGACTTCTAATACTATTTTGAATAGCAGTGGTGAGAGTGAACATCCCGGCCACGTTCCTGACTGGAGGGGAAAAGCTCTCGGCTTTTCCCCATTGAGAATGATCTTCGCTCTAGGTTTTTCGTCGATGGCTTTTATGATATTGACGTGTGTACCCTCTATCCCTATGCTCTGAAGAGTTTTGATCAAGAAAGGATGCTGTACTTTGTCAAATGCTTTTTCTGCATCTATTGAGAGGACCCTATGATTCTTGTTCTTTCTTTTGTTCATGTATTGTATCACGTTGATTGATTTGCGGATGTTGAACCAGCCTTGCAGCCCAGGGAAAAATCCCACTTGGTCGTGGTGAATAATCCTTTTAATGTACTGTTGGACCCTGTTGGCTAGTATTTTGGTGAGAATTTTTGCATCCATGTTCATCAAGGATATTGGTCTGTAATTCTCCTTTTTGACGGCGTCTTTGTCTGGTTTGGGGAGCAAGGTAATGGTGGCCTCATAAAATGAGTTTGGAAGTTGTCCTTCCATTTCTATTTTTTGGAACAGTTTCCGGAGAATAGGTATTAATTCTTCTTTAAATGTCTGATAGAATTCCCCTGGGAAGCCATCTGGCCCTGGGCTTTTGCTTCTTGGGAGATTTTTGATGACTGCTTCAATTTCCTTAGTGGTTATAGGTCTGTTCAGGTTTTCCATTTCTTCCTGGTTGAGTTGTGGTAGGTGATACATCTCTAGGAATGCACCCGTTTCTTCCAGCTTATCTAATTGGCTGGCATAGAGTTGCTCCTAACATGTTCTTATAATGGTTTGTATTTCTTTGGTGTTGGTTGTGATCTCTCCTCTTTCATTCATGATTTTGTTGATGGGGATCATTGCTCTTTTCTTTTTGATCAGTCTGGCCAGCGGTTTATCAATCTTGTTAATTCTTTCAAAGAACCAGCTCCTAGTTTCGTTGATCTGTTCTACTGTTCTTTTGGGGTCTATTTCATTGATTTCTGCACTGATCTTTATTATTTCTCTTCTCCTGCTGGGTTTAGGCTTTATTTGCTGTTCTTTCTCCAGCTCCTTTAGGGGTAGGGTTAGATTGTGTATTGGAGACCTTTCTTGGTTCTTGAGAAAGCCTGGTGTTTCTTTTTTTCTTTTTTTAATTTTTTTATTGTTATGTTAATCACCATACATTACATAATTTGTTTTGGTGTACTGTTCCATGATTCAGTGTTTGTCCGTAACACCCAGTGCTCCATGCAGAATGTGCCCTCCTCAAAACCCATCCCCAGGCTAACCCATCCCCCCACCCTCCTCCCCTCCAGAAACCTCAGTTTGTTTTTCAGAGTCCATCATCTCTCCTGAT
The DNA here is from genome assembly GCF_003265705.2 of Callorhinus ursinus. NCBI lineage: Eukaryota > Metazoa > Chordata > Mammalia > Carnivora > Otariidae > Callorhinus > Callorhinus ursinus. The sequence goes on along the minus strand of NW_027404979.1, from coordinate 318 downwards.
TCGTCTCCCCCTCTGACTGACTCCCCTTCATGCTTCCTCTCCTGCTATCTTCTTCTTGTGCTTTTTTCTTAAAATATGTTGCGTTATGTGTTTCAGAGGGACAGATCTGTGATTCAACAGTCTTACGCAATTCCCAGCGCTCACCGTAGCACATATCTTCCCCAATGTCTATCACCCAGCCACCCCATCCCTCCCCCCCCCGACCACTCCAGCAAACCTCAGTTTGTGCCTGAGATTAAGAATTCCTCATATCAGTGAGGTCATATGATACATGTCTTTCTCTGATTGACTTATTTCGCTCAGCATAACACCCTCCAG
>NW_027404978.1:820-2153 GCF_003265705.2 Callorhinus ursinus | reverse complement strand
CCGGTGTTGTGCCACCAGGAGTCTTCACGGTGTCTTCCCAGACTTTCCGCTGAAAGGGTTTTATGCAAGAAGCACAAAACATTTGGGGAGCCTGGGTGGCTCATTTGGTTGAGTGTCTGACTCTTGGTTTTGGCTCAGGTCATGAGATTGAGGGATCGAGGGACCTCAGGGTCATGAGATTGAGGCTCCGTGCTTGGCGGTGAGTCCACTTGAGATTCTTTCTCTGCCTCTCCCCCCATCCCCGCTCGCTCTTTCTCCTGCTCTCTCTCAAATAAATCTTAAAAAAAAGAAAGAAGAAGAAGAAGAAGCACAAAGCATTTTTTACATGAAATTATTTTTTTCTTTAGAGAAAGAGAGATAGTGTGGGGGGGGTGGAGGCAGAGGGGCAGAGGGAGAAGGAGAGAGAATCTTAAGCAGGCTCATGACCCTGAGATCATGACCTGAGCCAAAATCAAGAGTCAGACGTTTAAGAGACTGAGCCACCCAGGTTCCCCATACAGGAAAATACTTTTATACAACTTAATCCTGAAGACACATCATGTTTAGGAATTGGTCAAGAGGAAATCTGAATCTTCGAACCATTTCAAAATGGCTTTACATACCCCACCACTGCTTTTGTCCCCATCATTTATCTGGGGAGTGGCCCACAGAGATCATGTACTTTCTGGGGCAGCAGCACTTACTAATCAAACTACCTTACTCTCAGGTGCATACAGGGGGAGGGGAGGGAAGTGGGTTCAGGCTCGTGGTCCACTGTTGCCAACTGCAGCTGATCTGGAATGCCAACCACAAGTTAACAGCAGCCAGACACTCCCAAGACAGATGGGGCTGTGGAGGGTCACCAGCATGGGATGGACCTCCCTCTTGCAGCTTTGGGCAGGGGTCACAAGTTGGTGCCCCTAGCATCTTGATTTCATATGGCCCATCAGAGCATGGGCCCTTGATCGTGGGCAGCTCAGGTAAACCAGATGGCCCAGCCAGCATCCGGCTTGTTTTAATGGTTAATTTCCCTCCAGGGCTTGTGAATTCTTGCACCTGTTGCAGGTCCCAGCTCTGTTTGCGAGCCTGTTCCTCGATTCAGCTTGGCGCTGATCGTGCTATGCTTGAAACAGCCCTGGCAGACCACGTAGGGTCCAGCTTAGAGTCAAGTGCAGGCATTTGGGGTCTGTTGAGTCCAGGGTTCCAGATGATGGGACTTCCAGGCCATGCTGTGAGAGCTGTGCTAAGACGCAGCATCAGCCCTGCTCCAAGGAGGGCTTGAGGGGACGGTGGAGATGGGGGAGGGCGGTGCCTCGTTCTCAGGACACATTGGGAAGCCCACCCTGTTCAGACA
>NW_027404978.1:0-720 GCF_003265705.2 Callorhinus ursinus | reverse complement strand
GCTTTGGGCAGGGGTCACAAGTTGGTGCCCCTAGCATCTTGATTTCATATGGCCCATCAGAGCATGGGCCCTTGATCGTGGGCAGCTCAGGGAAACCAGATGGCCCAGCCAGCATCCGGGTTGTTTTAATGGTTCATTTCCCTCCAGGGCTTGTGAATTCTTGCACCTGTTGCAGGTCCCAGCTCTGTTTGCGAGCCTGTTCCTCGATTCAGCTTGGCGCTGATCATGCCATGCTTCAAACAGCCCTGGCAGACCACGTAGGGTCCAGCTTGGAGTCAAGTGCAGGCATTTGGGGTCTGTTGAGTCCAGGGTTCCAGAGGATGGGACTTCCAGGCCATGCTGGGAGAGCTGTGCTAAGATGCAGCGCCAGCCCTGCTCCAAGGAGGGCTTGAGGGGATGGTGGAGATGGGGGAGGGGGGTGCCTCGTTCTCAGGACACATTGGGAAGCCCACCCTGTTCAGACACCAGCTTGGCTCTCCATCCACAGCTTTTACCTTGCTGTGCAGTGAGCTTGAGTCTGACGAGTTCTTGTGTGAGTGGCTAGTTTTCTCTTTTTCCATTCGTTTTTTCAATAGTCACTAGATTGTTGTATCAAACCTGCATTTGTATTACAGAATTTACCTTAAACTTAGAAGTGTCTTTTCACTTTCCAGTTGAGCACCTTCAGGTATCTTCAAGCCCTCCTTGGAGCAGGGCTGATGCTGCGTCTTAGCACAGCTC
>NW_027404977.1:0-2154 GCF_003265705.2 Callorhinus ursinus | reverse complement strand
CCACCAAAGTGCTATTCCCGGAGGACCTGTGGGACCTGCAGCTGCTGAACTGCTCCTATCATGAAGAAGCTGAGATTTGGGCCATGCCCAAGAATTCGCAGGGCACCCAGAACTCATGAGGGGCTGTCCCCGGAGGCCATGTGGGCCCTAAGGCTCCTGGGCTGTCCCTGGAGGACCTGTGGGACACTCAGCTGCTGGGATGGCCCTGGTAATGAAGAAGCTGTGATTCAGGCTGTGCAGGATCAACAGTCAACAATCAACAGGACACCCAGAACTCATGATGGACTGGCCCTAGGGGATCTGTGGGACACACGGCTGCTGGGCTGGCCCTGGTAATGAAGAATCTGAGATTCAGGCCATGCCCAAGAATCACCAGGACACCCAGAACTCATGAGGGCCTGTGCCCGGAGGCCATGCGGGACCTGAGGCTGCAAGGCTGTCCCCCCATCTTTCCCTGGGTCATGAAGAAGCTGAGATTGATGGCTGTGCCCAAGAATCACCAGGACACCAAGAACTCATGACGGGATGTCCCCGGAGGCCATGAGGGACCTGGGGCTGCAGGGCTGTCCCCTGGATGGCCCGAAGCACCCGCAGCTGCTAGGCTGGCCCCAGAGGACCTACGGGACCCAAGGCTGCTGCGCTGGCCCCCCATCATTCCCCGGGTCATGAAGAAGCTGAGATTTGTGGCTGTGCCCAAGAATCACCAGGACACACAGAACTCATAAGGGTCTGTCCCCAGAGGCCATGCGGGACCTGAGGCTGCAAGGCTGTCCCTTGGAGGACCCGCAAAACCCGAAGCTACTGGGCTGGCCCCAGAGGACCTGCGGGACCTGAGGCTGCTGGGGTGGCCCCCCATCATTCCCTGGGTCATGAAGAAGCTGAGATTTGGGCTGCGCCCAAGAATCACTAGGATACCCGGAACTCAAGAGGGGCTGCCCCCGTCTCCATCAGGGGGTGCTGCCTTGAGCAGAGCCGTCAGAGCAGGTTCTTACTTCTGTGCCCTTGAGGGAAACTGTGGAGCCCAGCACTGCTTGCACAGGCATACCAGCACCCTGGCCACCCCTGCGCACAGGAGGCCTGCCTGGGGGCATAAGTTCCTCTTTGTGATCACCATATTTTAATCACTTCTAGGCCATTTGCAGCTGTGAAGGGCTCTAGTTTCATGTTGGATGTCTTTCTGTTTCAATGCTGAGCAACTATCTTTAAAAAGAACAATTGAGGGAAAATGTTCTCTCCCTGGTTTAAACAGACACCGACTGGTGAGGCTGGGAGCAGCCCTGTAGCAACCATGGAGCCAGAATGGGCCCTGGCCAGGTCTTCCCTCCCAGTCCTTACACCTCACCATGGCCATGGGGCTTCAGGTTCAGGGTTGCACTGAGCTACCTCTCAGACCCACAGGCCCCTGACCACCAGAGGCCTTGGCCATGGCCACTAGCTTGGCCTCCAGGAGCACGGAGCCCTCTGGGTTATTTATGGTCCCTACCTTGGTTTTAAATGGCTATTTCTGCGCCGGTGTTTGTGAAATGTGGGCACTCGCTCCGTCTAGATGCGCGTCCCCTTGGGATTCCTCAGTGCCCACCAGTGGGTTTGCACTTGTGCACTCTCTCTGGACCATCTGCTTGCACTGTGTCTTAGCAAGCATTTCCTGAGTGCCTACTGTGACCTCAGTCACCAACAAGCGGCAGAGCGTGAGAGCGAGAACTAAGATACAGGCTCCCTGCTCCTGGGCCCTCCAGGGACTCACGATGGCCCCATTCTCCTGACACATTATTTTCCAATTGGTATAATGGACATACAACTGATACTGTGAAGCACATTTCAATGTACAATTCAGTGGCAATAAGTACATTCACTGTTCTGAACCTGGCACCTCCATCCATTGCCATATTTTCATCATCCCAACATGAACTTTTACCCACGAGACCCTATCCTCCCGTTCCCCTTCCCCAGCCCTGGCACCCAGCAGCTCCTTCCACCTCTGTGAACAGGAGTGCTCTCCATCCCTCCCAAGTGGGTCCTCCGATGTCAGTCCTTTAGGGACTGGCTTATTTCACATGGCATAATGGCCTCAAGGTCTCTCCCTGTGAGCCTGAACCTGACCCACTTTCCCCCCCCCAGCCCTCTCCTGTCTGAGCCGAACCTCCTCAGTCCCCT
>NW_027404976.1:1223-2154 GCF_003265705.2 Callorhinus ursinus | reverse complement strand
GATTGCACCTCATCAATAGCCTTTTTGATTTCGATTTGGTTAGATTTTAGTTCTTTTATTTCTCCAGAAAGGGTTTCTCTAATAACTTCCACGCTTTTTTCAAGCCCAGCTAGTATCTTTAAAGTCATGATTCTGAACTCTAGGTCCGACATCATACTAATGTCTGTATTGAGTAGGTCCCTGGCTGATGGTAGTACCTCTTGTTCTTTTTGCTGAGGTGATTTCTTTCGTCTTGTCATTTTGTCCAGAGGAGAATAGATGAATGAGAGAACGAAATGCTAACAGGTTTACAACGTCCCCAGCAAATATACTGTATACAAATCAGAAAAGACCTGAAACCAGGGGAAAAGAAAGGGAAAGAAAGAAAAAAGAAAGAGAAAAAAGAAAAAAAAAGATAAAAACAAAAACAAAACAATACAAAAATAGCAGAATATGATCAAATATGATCAGGCTAGTGCATAGATCAGTGCCACACACTAGATTTTGGGCGTATTTTGGTCTGTTAGAAAAAAGTGCCTCCTAAAATTTTAAAGGAAGAAAGACATATATGTACAAAATAAGGGTTGATACAATGAAGGGATGGAAGATGACTGTAAAGATGAAAATTATAAAAGGTTTTATAAAAGGACTTGGTAAGATAAGTTGTTTGAAAAAAGAAAGAAGATTTAAGAAAAGAAAAAAAAAAGGAAAAAGGGAGAGAATGTGATCAGGCAGGAGACTAGAACAAAGCCATACACTAGTGATTTAGGGTATATTTTGATCTGTTAGAAGAAACTGTACCTCAAAATTTTAAAGAGAGAACAACTTATATATATATGCCAAAAATAAGGGTAACTACTATGAAGGGATAAAATATGACTCTAAAAATGAAAAATGAAAAATGTTTTTTTTTTTTAAAAAGGGATTGATAAGATGTTGGTTAAAAAAAGGG
>NW_027404976.1:0-1123 GCF_003265705.2 Callorhinus ursinus | reverse complement strand
AAAAAAAAAAAAAAAAAAAAAAAGCCATGAATCTATGTGCAGTATTCCCCTAGCGCTGGAGTTCTCCCGTTCTCCTTGATCGATCAACTTGGTCTTGGCTTGCTGGCTGTTTGTGCTGATCTTCTGGGGGAGGGGCCTGTTGCTGTGGTTTCCAAATGTCTTTGCCGGAGGCGGAATTGCCCCGCCCTTGTCGGTCCGGGCTAAGGAAGCTGCTCCGGTTTGCTCTCAGGAGCTTTTGTTCCCTGCAAGCTCTCCGTACAGCCTTGGAGGACCAGGGCAGAAATGGTGGCCTCCCAATCTCTACCCGGAGGAGCCGAGAACTCGGGGCCCCGCTCCTCAGTGTGCCCCCAGAGAAAAGCAGTCACTTCCGTGTCCCCGGTCTCCGGCCGCACCCCGTGCTCACCCGGCCTGTGACCGAGCGTTGCTATCTCTGGCACCCGACCCCGCGCAGAGTCTCCAAACCCAGCAGATCCCTGCAGTGCGTTCCCGCACCGCTCCTCCCCGGGAAGGAAGGGGAGTCTCCCAGGATCTGCCGCCTGCTGGGTCCCTGCTGGAGGAGCCGTGCCCCGACTGGGCCGCGGGTCACAGTCTATGGCAACCCCGAGCTGAGAGCCCGCGACTCTGCTCCGTCTCTGCAGCCGGCTTCCCCGCTCCGATACCTGGGAGCTCTGGCGCACTCAGGCACCCCCGGTCTCTCTGTGACCCCGAGGGTCCTGAGACCACACTGTCCCGGGGGGATTCCACCCCCCGCTTAGCCACTGCAGCGACGTCCCTCCACGGAGCCAACTTCTAAAAGGTCCGATTTTGTGCTCCGCGGCTCTAGCACTTGCCAGAAGCGGCCGGCGGAGGCCCCTCCCCCGCCGTCTATCCCGAATATCGCCTCGGATTCACTTCTCCGCACGTCCTACCTTCCAGAAAGTGGTCACTTTTCTGTTCAGAGAGTTGTTGCTACTCTCTTCTTCGGTCTCCTGTTGAGTTCGTAGGTGTTCAGAATGGTTTGATCCCTATTCAGCTGAATTCCTGAGACCAGACGAAATCTAGGTCTCCTACTCCTCCGCCATCTTGCTCCGCCCCCCTGTCAAATGCTTTTAATGCATCTATTGAGAGGATCATATGGTTCTTG
>NW_027404975.1:0-2154 GCF_003265705.2 Callorhinus ursinus | reverse complement strand
GGAATCATTGTTGAGCACTACAACGGAATCCTAGGATGTTCTCTATGTTGTCAAACTGAAAAAAAAAAAACAATAAAAAATAAAAAGTAAACCATTGAACCTAAGGGAAATGGAAGGAAAAATCAACTAAGACAAAACTAGCGAGGAAGACAAACCGTAAGAGAGTCGTTTCTCTCGCAAAAGAGGGAGGTTTGCTGGAAGCAAGGTGGGTGAGGAAAGGGGAATTTGGGGAATGGGCATTAAGGAGAGGACTTGCAATTAGCACTGGGTGCTATACGCAACCGATGAATCGCTAAATTCTACCCCTGAACCTTGTAACGCGCTCTAGGTTAAATTGGTTGTATTTAAATTAAATTCCTTAGAAGAAATCTGTTAACATTTGGAGTCCGGAGGCACTTGAAGTTGCCCAACGGAGGGGGTTTATATATAGGCTTGCCATGGGTATTAAGAAGGAGCTCTCCTTATTTCTGGGCTCAAAGAAAATGAAGTTACACCTCTCATTCGTGGACTTGTCCCAGTTTCTTTTCAATTGTGGATTTTTGGCCATACATCCACACATTTCCAAAACCTTGTGGAATTCCTACGTTTAGCTTTACATTCAAGGAGGCAGAGGCTTTTCCTCCCATAGGCAGTAGCCAGGGATTGTTGGAAAGTTCACATCCTTGTCCTGTGCAAGGAGAGAGTCTCAGGGTCTGATATCCGAAAGGAAGATTGCCCTCATACTCCTGAGCTGCTTCTGAGCTCTAGGGGCATAAGCCTGCTGAATGGTAGCCAGCTTATAGTTCTGCCCTAGATGATTGAGGTTCCATTATGGTGAAGATTAGACAAGAAGCAGCACAGTAAGAGCCCTTTCAAGGAATACTACACCAAAAGCCTGCTTTCGAACACATGTGCATCAGCCAAGAGGACAAAACAGTCACCCTCATTTGCTTCTGTGCCTATCTATGTATGGTAAGGGCCTTTTGAAAACAGAAAACAAAACCAAGGGCAGATTCTAAGCTTTCTGAACGAGGAAGGCCGGCCTCTTAATGACAGCTCCCCCAGGTACAGGGAGGGAACGTTGACCTTGGACCAAGCCCAGAAGTGGACGATTTGCCTGCAGCAGACTGCTTGCCAGCTGACTGGGCTTTCTTCACATTGTCCCATTCTCATCGTTAATGAAGAACGTTAGCCTTCCATGCGTCCTTGTCCACCCTTTAGCTATTTTTTTCAATCTACGTTTGCCCTGGACCTCATTCAGATCCAGTGTCTCAGAGTAAGAGCCTCTATTTAAGCAGGTCCAGCTATGTCCTTGTGAGTGTGGGAGAGATTGGGGCACGTTGCCCGTTGGAACGGGCTTTCAGAACTTTGGGGACCTCGGAGGTTAAGACATTTGCAAGTGCCCTGGGAGTAATGTTCCTGTGTAGGCCTGGCCCCAGGTTTTTAGAGGGACTGGGCCCCATTTGTGGGTAAAAGGAAATGAAGTGAAACACCTCATTCCCAGATCTATCCTAGTCCCAAATTTATTATCAAATTTCGGCCTTCACTGGAATCATTTCCATGCCCTTGCCGATTCTTTTTAAAATTTAGAGCTGGTTTATGCACGGCGAGGAGGGGATTCTACCCAGGTAGCCAGCACCCAACGACTGGACGTGAGTTCCAACTGCAGTGCTGTGCTCAGTCAGCCTCTCCTTATCTGATAGCCCAAAGGAATGAAAGGTGACTCTTCTCTCCTTGATCTTGAGATGCCCTCCTTTGGAGGAACAGAACGTTCACCCATACGCTGCATGCTGGAGCATCTGGTGAGTTCAGGAGGTACCCTTTCAAGGACTCTAGCACCAAAGCTTGCATCCAAAACCTTGAGCATCAGCTGGGAGTCCCATTAGTATAGCTGAATGACTGCAGCCTCCATCCATTCAAGGGAAGGGCAAAACAACAACAACCACAACCACCACCACCACCACAGCGACACTACCACCAAATTTCGCTCTCATTCGGAAGGAAGAATGCAGAGGTCTTGGTGACAGGGCTCCCAGGCCTAGGCCATGGTTTCCCTTTCCCCAGGCCCACAGTTGTTTCTCATTCCTGGGAATGCAAATTGGATTGCGAGGTGATGGGCCTAGTCACGTCAATCAGAACAGGTTGTCTCATCGCATCTCTAAGAAACACATTTGG